>NC_135350.1:43535521-43750521 GCF_023851605.1 Tamandua tetradactyla | reverse complement strand
AAACTGATGGGATCCAGTGAGAACAATTCACATTTTGTGGACCAAGGCTTGGGGAGATTAACTACCTTGCTCAGTATCACCCACCTAGTAAGTGGGTGCTTTAATCTCAATTAACATCGGGCTCTGGAAACATTAAGTTGATGTCTTGGCTGGTTCTCCTCAGGAGGCTTCTACTCCATTTATATTAAGAATTCTGATCAGAAAAGAACAACATGAAACCCCATCCAAACTGTGGCATTGCAAAAACGGCTAACTTATACAATAACACATCCGGCAAAACTCTATCTCACAATTCCATTTTGGAATATTCTTAGTACAGGGTCTATCATTTCTGCTTTGGAAATACCTCTGCCTTACAGAAAGGTAAAGGTATTTACCCCACAAAGTAGTTTCTCATTTATAACTGTTCTACCTCCTCATTTCTGACAGTACTTAATGATTTGGCCCCCCTTATTTCTTTCACTGATGGAAATAATTCTTTGCTTTCACAGCCAGCATGAGATTAGGCACTGTGGAGATAGTATCTGGAAAACTGAATGTGAATTTAACCCTTAAAGGAGGAAACCCAGTGAGGGTTACTGGAAAGATATTGGAAAATGAGAGAATGGTGAAAGGATCTTTCCAAAATATTTATTACAGGCCTTGGAATATAAATGTTGGTTACTAGATTTTATGTCAAAAGTTGCTTTGGCCCTTTCTCTACATCCCTGATAATTCTTTTACCTACCCAAAGCATGCTCAGAGGTACTGAGCGATTATTATCACCATCTGTTGGTGGTGGGTAGAGCTGACACGTTGTTCCTCTCGAGTGTTACTATCAAAGTTCATAAGTAAAGAAGCTTCTGCAATAAGGCTGATTTGAGAGCATGTCAGTATAGAAGACATTCTATACTATTGTTTCAAGTAGAAGATGTCCTCCACCTTGATCTTTTGTTAAAGACCTTGACTCTGCTAATAATAGGTTTTCTCTAGGAGCTTCTATACAGTAGATGCTTGATCAGATTAATAAAGATCCTTGAACAGAACAAAATGATTTAAGGCTAAAAATAGGGTACCTTTTGGGGATGAAATTATTGCTTATAGGAAATATAAAAAAGGTTCTGAAAGAGAATTTTAAGGGAAGCATTCATGGGAAAGACTCTTTGAGTTAGCTGTCCTTGGAAGCAAAGAGTCACAGTCAAGTCTCATTATCACCACTGGGTGTCACTCCAGGCAGCCCCTTAGCAGCTGTCTCGTCAAGGTTAAAATATTGTAAAGGGAAATGAAACGCTCAGCTAAACAAATCAAAGGATCTCAATGAAAGGAAAGAAAAGAGGGTCCGACTCTCTCAATATATATCAGGATTTTGAGTGAGAGGGAAGAAAAGCACAATGCTAAAAATGACATCAGGTGTTATACTGCTTGGGAATGGAGCTGTCATCATTCCCGGTTTGGGTTTTTTTTTTTTTTTTTTTTTGACTCAGAGGACATGTCATCTCGTTCAGCTTGCCGAAGTTGACGTGCAATCAGACCCAAATCCATCTTTATCTTTCAGAATGTGCTGGTACATGTGTAGATTGTCCCGAAGTGAGAACTACGTACTTGCATATAAGCTATTCACTATGGCCATGTGGTGACAGGGCATGGGTGGCTTAGACAGTGGTTCTCAATCTTGGGGAGGTACTGGACATTTCTTGCCTCTCTTTTCTCCTTACTATTTCTTTCTCTTCCAGTTCCCTCCTCATAATGATACCCACAGATTGTGGGGAGGACTTGGTAGTGGAGCCCTCAGCCACACTTCCACCTTATCTCCTTACCCCCTAAGTCCCATCTTGTTTCTCAAACATAGCTTCAGTTTACCTCCTATTACTTTTTTCTGATTCTGAGAAACTCACCATTTTCTTTCTGTGGAGACCCTTATCTTTTCTTGAAGAGCTTAAGCAAGAAATTTAAGATATATGATTTCTCTTTATTGTAAAAATAATAGATCTAGTTTTAGAAGACTTCAAAAATATTTTAAAAGTTAAGAAAGAAAGGAAACATTTCCTGGTACTTCTCCCCTTAGTTTTAACCATGTAAGCTCTTCAACTTTCTCCTCATTCATGTGACTAGCATTTCCTTATCATTGAAAATTCTTCAAAATTTGATGTTTAATGGCTGCCTAATATTCCATGAATTAATGCACTATTATGTAACTATTTCTCCATTGCTGGACATTTAGTTTTGTTTTTAATTTTCTCTTGTTATAATTAACAACTATAATTGTTATTTATTGCAACACAAATTATCACAGAGCTTGATGACTTAAAATGGCAAGCATTTCACTCAGGCCTCTGGGGCTCAGGAATCTGGGATGGCTTAGCTGGGTGCCCCTGGCTCAGGGTCTCAGCTCTAGGGTCTCAGGTGTCTGTCAAGGTTGTAGTCATTTCAAGGCTCTGCTTGGGAAGAGTATTTCTAAGCTCCCTCATGTGGCTATTGGAAAGCCTCAGGTCCTTGCTGAGTGTTGGCCAGAGACATCAGCTCCTTGTCATTTGGCCCCTCCAAAGGCATCTCACAGCATGACAGCTGGATTAATTTAGAGTAACCAAATGAGCCCGACAGGGAAAAAGGGCACCCAAGACAGAAACAAAAGCCTATTTGTAACCTAAGTTCAGAAGTGATATCCCTTCACCTCTGTCACATTCTATTTGCTAACTCCAGCCACACTCAAAGGGAGGAGATGACACAAGCGTGTGAACACCGGGAATCAGGAGTCATTGGGGGCCATCTGGGAGGCATCTTATCACAAGAGAACAAGCATCCTTGTGCATCCTTGAATATGGTTACTATTGTATACATACTCTTGGAATGTAGTTTGCTCCCAACTTTGTATTAACATAAACTGATGCCAAGGCCATTTTCTTCTTAGGTTGTTGAATGTTTTTCCCAAGGGTACACAGCATTTTGGATGACATTCTTGACAGATTTCTGGCAGCATAATATTCATATTTTTAAGGATTTTGATCCATTTTGCCTTTTGACTTCCAGAAAGGTTATGTCATTTCTGGAAATGGGGAAAAGAGGGGAAACATTTTCCCCCCATGTGTTCCTTTGCAGTATCAGCAGTATAGATTCTTAGTAAACTTCAAAAGAGCCGTGTACTTGCTTCATGGTCAAGAGATAGGATAAACAGACTGGATTCCATTTCTGAGTAGGTTAAGGAAAGTGAGAAACACAATTGGGGTAGAATTAAGAGGATCACTTCTTGTAAAGTGATGAGAAAATGAGGTAGTCTTAGAAACTTTCTCTGTGTATCGTGTGGGGTAGGTTGAGCTCCAGGTATTTTATAATGGCAGAAGCCGCCAGTCTTTTAAAATTTTTACTACAATTTCTTTGGAACCTGTGTGAAAATTCCTCTTTTTTCCCCTCCTTTTATCCCTATCACTTCACCGTACTCATCCAAAATGCTGTGTACCCTTGGGAAAAACATCATTCATTGCAGCAGGCACGCCTCCTAGCTGACTGCAGATGGAATCAGCAACAAATGAGGTTCACATGCCATTGGTTCATGTCCATAGCAATAGAACTAGGCACCTTCACTTGGCCAAGTTGACACCTGAATCTAACTACCACACCTGGTGACCCTTAGCTGGAAGGAAAGCTGATAGAGCAAGTATTACATTTCTCTGGTCTGTATGGTGGAGGCTGGTAAGAGAGAACGCGCTTGTGAGTAACTGTTGAATCAAACTGATCAAGAGCATCTTGTCATAAAGTTCTAAACATACTTTCTAATAGAAGATTGTTTAATATGGTAGAATAATTTCTATAATATTTTAGGCATATGTGAATTAATAACTTTAACTTAACTTTTATGTCTTATGATAAATACATTCTGAATTCAAACTGTTGACCTGAAAATATACCTTTGGAAAAATTTACTTGTGAATTGGAGGTTATTTATGGTGTATTATTTTTTATTTTAAGATTTAAAAAAACTCATTCCCTAAAGTTTTAAAAGACTAACTTCTGTGCTATCAAAATAATATATTGATGAGTGAGTAAGAATATATAGAATAACTCTTCTGGGATTAAGATATAATGGGAAATACTATTTTAGTCTTATTATAGAGAAACATTTAAAAAATCCCAAATGGGTACTTGTACTTGATTCTCTTCGATATTGAAATATCTGGTACCTAAATAAGAACTTATGAATAGAAAGAGAGAGAAAAGACCATGGCTTGAATCATTTTTTGTTTTGGGGTTTACATGTCCATATCTGTTCTCTGCAAGATATTAATTCCCCTTGTATAATTTGAGTAACTGTTACATGAATGGTGAGTCCTTGCACTTGTGTGGAGAGATTCAATTTTTAGGTCTGCAGTGTGAGAACACTTAACACATAATCAAATTTCTCATAAGTGTTTTTAAAAACTAAAAATAGTTGCTTTGATTAAATGGAAGCCTTTTAAAAGTCATATATAAGAAAAATTTGAAAGTGATTAAGTTGAGAGAGAGGTAAATTGAATGCAAGCATATAAGTGGAGTAGGTCATTTAGTCTTTAATATTCTCTCAAAGAACTCTGAGATACACAGACCATATATGTCTGTATATATTCTGTCTTCTGGAAGACTGCATTCATTCACCAAAAACTTACTGAGCCCCAGCTTTGTGATAAGCACTGTGTTGGGGCTACAGTTGTATATATAAATTAGACTCTGTCCTTACTCTCACTGAGGAGACAAGTGACGCAATAATGCGAACTAGGAAATGAGTGTTAGGCATGGCAAGCCAGGATACCTTGTGAGCTCAGAGAAGGGGTGGGGTGGATACTGTCAGAGACAGTTCCCTGCAGGAAGTTCTAGGAAGAGTGCTGAAGTTCAGTCTAAGAAAAGTGCTGAAGTAGGAGTGGACGATTTCCACATAAAGATTTAGGGTTGCTGGGAGCAGGAGTAGTGGTCAAAGATTGTTCCAGGAAGAAGAAATAACATATAATATAGGAAGAGCCACTGACAGAGGACATGGGATCTTAGAACTGAATGAAAGATACTGTTCTTTAGTTTAAGCTTTTGGACTGAAACATTTACCATTTCTTCCTTGCACCACTAATTTTCTTTGAAACGACTCTTTCTACAGTTTTCTGCTCTCTTTAACTCTAGAGGAGGAGTGCTAAACTACTAAGATTTCTTTTTGTTTAACACTATTAAGACCCTTTCATTTGTTTTCATCACCCAAAATTCCTAGCATATTCTCTTCCTTGTGGCTAACATTAAAGAGAAAACTCATGATATAGACATGTCCTCAGAGCATCTGGCTTCAATTCTGTCAAAGTCCCCTTGAGAAACTATAGTTTTAGATCCTTAGTCATCTCAATTTCTCTTTCTCTATCCAGCTTATGTGTTTTTTTTTTTGCATCCCTCCCCCTACCCACGTATCTTTTTTAATTAAAAGAAAAGGGAGTATTAATTAGCTACCCTGTCACCTTCTACAATTTTTTTTAAAACTCTATGACTAGTGATTTCCAAGGGATCAAACCTTCTTTTCCTCTGAACTTCCAACATTGTAAACATCAATTAAACAAAATAAGAAAACTTTAAAAAGAAATTTATGCAATAGTTGCCTTACCTGTCTTATTGATGTAATTTAGCCTTCTTCATTCTCCTTATTATCCAGTTTTGAAAACTTTTGCAAAATTTGATATTTAGATAGTGAGGCAGAGCTGGGAGCATAATTTCAAATGTCCTGCTTGGTTACTTCAACTGTGACATCTACTCACGGTATTGTGCTTAAAAGGAATGCAGAGTATGAATTGAGTCAGGAACTCTGCCAGAGCGAATAATCTGTTGATGTTTTTAGGACAATCAAAGCATTTGAAGATGATATTTCTCTGAATATTGAGGACTTGAACATTTTATAAAATCAGAGTTTCAGTAACTAACTTCTAAAATGTCCAAAGGAAAATAAAACTCACATTCGATGATTCACATTTCTAGAAGTTATTAAGAAGATGTGATGTTTTGGGAAGTAATATAAAAGCCCCCAAAGTAATGGTTGAACATAAGTTATCGAGTAACCAATGCACATGGATGTGCTTAGCTAATACCAGAAAATGTTAAACATTACCCAAGTCTCAGAGACCAGCTTGAGCATCATTTAAAGGTGTTAGGGGTGGTGGTGGGGGCAGGGTCCTAAAAAACAAATCAGAAAGAAGTAAGTCAGCCCTGATGTATCATTAACAAGAAGGGGAGGGGAGCATGGCATTTTGCATTTTAGGAGAGAGAAGGAAAAACATTATTTGTGGCTAAATACATTAAAATGCTTATTTGACATACAGGCATTGATAAAATCAAATAACAACAAGCAGCTTTTGAATAAACTATACTCAGATTACCTGACAATTTTATTAAAGAGCTATAGGAAATTTAGTTGCCCAGAGAATGGCCGTCTGAAGTGCATCTTATTTTGAATAAACCAAGATCAGCTTAATAAGAGTTGACTGGAAATGCTTGTCACATGACAAATGGAAATGATTTTCTTTTTGGAGTGTTATGATGGACATCGAGGAGGGAATAGAACAGAACATTGAATTTTCATACTCTCCAGATAGGATGAGTGATGCCACAGCATTGGCCAGCTCTGGGTAAGTGCTTTCAATTAGGTTTCAGTTTGTCATGCTTACAAACCATTTTTCTTGGATCTTATAATTTCATATCACTGGCATTGCTGGGACCTAATACTATCTGGCTCACATCACTGGTATTCAAGGTCCAGTGATGCTAAAAATCTTAAATGAATAATTATGATTACCTAGGGCAAAAACTTGGTACATTTATGCCCACAAAACATTCTGTATATCAGTAATTCTCATAAACTTTTAAATTAGACTCACCTGGGGAGTGTCTGAAAATATAATGTCTGGTTTTCATTTTAGACCAGAATCTCCGGGAATGGGGACTTTGTATCAGTATTCTTAAAAATCTCTCCAATCCACAAGCTGTCATATACTACACCTATGAATTCATCCATATCAGGTAGCAAAGTCTTTTTTTTAAATGTGTGGACATTGGATAAGTAAGTATTGCATACGCCTACGCAAAATGTATTTTATTTAAAAAATAACACTTTGGCTGTATTTTGCATTCCAGGCTGCTTCATGCACCATCACTCTACACTGTGGTTGAGAGACCCATGGATACTTGAGGCTGTTAACATATTATTCCAGCTTGAGTAAAATGTTGGGAGAAGGAAATTGCATCTCTTCTAAAGAGGGGACATTTGACAGAGTGGCTCCAGGAAAACACTGGGGGTAGCTGCTATTTTTCTCTAGGTGTTTGAGCTGACTGACGGCCCCTGTCTGAACTTCCTAGTCATTTGCCATTTCATTAGCTGCCAGGTTTTCAATTTCTGCCTCTTGGAAGTTACACCGCTTTGAACAAGTCCCCACAGTAATTGAATTTGCCACAGAAATAGAACACTGGAAAATTTCATTTTCTTCTTCCCTGCATGAAGGCAAGCAAGTAGGCAGGGCATACACACATTCCTGTGAGCTGCTTCTCTCTTCTTCCCTGACTCTGTGTCCCCTCCCATCCCCCCATGCATTCGCTGATGCTCACCCCCACCCAGCTCCCAAAGCAGGTACACAGTCACACAAAAAGGGCCTGCTTTCAATTCATCTCAGAGTGCATCAGCCTGTCACTTTGTAATTTTCTTCTAAATGCCTTCCACAAATAATGGTTTTCAAAATGAGCATTAACAGGCTTGATTACATGAAATTGTCCTTTTAATTTACACCAGGATTCTATTGATCACACAAGTGCAGATTAAAGTGTTCAATGAAGCCCGTGATGAGGTATTAACCAGCTAAGGGTCCTCCAGGGGCTGTCAGGGAGGCCAGGAATATGCTAGAAGTGTACAGTTATTTCCCCATAATGAAGTGGCACTATGCGAAGGCATGAATCGCTGGCAGGAAGAATAGATCGGAGATGATGAGCTCTTCAAAGTCATTTCTCCCTCACTCATTCAGCCTCATGCCCAGATCCTCTTGCGATTCTTCTGCATTACTTGTCATGAAATGCCAGGATTTACTTAGCCAGCTGATGCAATTTTTATGACCTTATTGCTTTTTCACCATGGTAATAGTTTTGAATCAATTTATCAATCCAGCGGTGCCATCAGACATATTGCCCTGAAGATCAAGTCCGGGTCATTCCATCAATTCACTGCGGTTTACGAAGATAGAGAAAAAAGCCAGGCCGTGCGGGCTATCAACTTCAAATGGCTTAGTAAACATGCTTCGGCTGTTTTAACTGCTTCACTTCTGACTCTGGACATTTGTGTTCCAGGACGAGACCACCCAGATTCTGAGCAACCCAACAAATACTTGATTTTGGTAGACACAGCCCCAAGCAAAGAGACAGCAGTAGAGCAAGAAGCATTTTGGAGAGTTCCTAAGCAGAGCAGTTGGGATAGTTTAATCAGAACGTGGAAGGGTGGCTTAGTTTTGCACACAAAGTTGCCTGTGGTATGCTACCAAAGCCACCTAGCTTTTGTCTCATCAGTGAAGAACTTAGCACTGGCAGGGAGGAAGGAAGGGGAGTGTGAGGTGTGCTTCCTTCATAATAGGTTTTGCAGAAGGGTTGGGATTCCTAATCCAATCCATCTTCTCTCTGCCGGGGCTGCTGGTCAGTGATAATGGTTTCAAAAGATGAAAAACCTGTAAGTCATTTTTCACAGGATGAGGTGTCACTGAGGGCAGGGCACAAAGAAAGAATAGCACACTTATTGGAAGAGATGATCTCTTATGAACAGAATGAACATTCTTTGCTCAAGGGAGAAAGGGTAGGGGTGTGATAGGTGTCAATGTGTCCATTGGTAAGGGTTGTTAGTGTTTGCATGGATAAAACACTAGGTATATCTTGGGAGTTCAGTTTAGTTATTGCTTTGGCTGTTTTCAGAGAATCCTCTCAATTTACTGTATAGTCTTTGTTTTTATGAGTTATATGAAAATTCAAAATCATATGCTCTAGACACTGGTTGTTTATTAAAAAAGTATGTGATGATGAATTTAAAGATTATTTTAAAATATATTGTTCCAGAGGCCTAAATCGAGATTAAGTGCATACTATCAGCTTTGTGCTTTGCTTGGAAGCTGCTATTTTCAGCATTTAAAATGAGATTTGTCAGTTCCCAAGCTTATGTCGATTCTATAAAAGTTTAATGATCTACTTCCAGGTCTAACAGCGTTTAAGATTTATTTACAGTCTTTATTATAAAATTTGTCCAAAATATACACATTCCCCAAAGACTTCTGAGCTAGAAGCAGAAATATAAATGCACCACAGTGAAATATAGCAGATGGTAAAATCTGTTTGCTAGCTATTTTTTCCCTCTTTAATCGTCTTTTTCCCATTTTACTTTTCTTCTGTATCTGGTAACTACTGAAGGAGGCGAGAGAGGACCTTCTGTTCCTAGGGAACTATTTAGAGGCGGCTGTTGAATAGGTTGAATATCAAGGAAAAAATCATTAATATCTAGTCCTCTTCCCTTCATTCACCTGCAGAATTAGCAAACCGGGAAAGCCGGATGAGCAACTAGGAACCATGAAATCAAGAAATGTGAGTGGGAAGAAACTATAGAGATCCTCTAAGGCAATTCCTTTATTTTACAAATGAGGAAAGAGCAACACTGTACTGGAAGCTTAGAGTTGGTTGGTTGTGTGTGGTCCTCTTATTGCAGAACTCAAATGACTCAGAATTCTTTACTTCCAAGTCTCTGTGATGAAGACACACACACACACACATCTTGCCTCCTAATTCCTTGGCTTCTTCAAATCTGGTAATTATTAGATCCACTCCACTATCTTTCTAATCACGGCAATGTCTTGTAACTCATCGTCAGTTGAGCTAGTGGGTCTCAAACTTTGAAGTCCCCCAAAGGACTGGAATGCTTGTAGGAAACAAAGACTCTCCCAAGGATTCTTCTTCAGTGGCTCCGTAGTAGGGTCCCATGCTGATTCTGATGCAGGAGTTTCAGGGTCACACGGCTTTAAATCCCAACTTTGCCACTTGGTTATATGCTCTAAGACAAGTGACATCTGTACAATGGGCCTGAGAGAGCCTGTCTTATAAGATCGCTGTGGCAATTTGCCTGTGATATTTTATAGGAAAAGTGTATAAAAAGCATTTCCAGA
This sequence comes from Tamandua tetradactyla, assembly GCF_023851605.1. NCBI lineage: Eukaryota > Metazoa > Chordata > Mammalia > Pilosa > Myrmecophagidae > Tamandua > Tamandua tetradactyla. Next base: position 43,740,373 of record NC_135350.1, on the reverse strand, counting down.
GGGAGTAACCTCATTGCTCTGTGCAGGGAATTTAAGTTGACATACAATATACTATGTGACAGTTAAAAAATCTTAGCATCTTCATTAAAGTCAAATGTAAAATTATCATGGAAAAATCACTGTAAGATAACTTTTAGGGTCAAGTGCAGAGGAACATTTTTTAGCAACAGAATTTGATTTTGCTTTTAAACAGAGGGGTCCTCACTCAGTAGGGTTTGTTTTCAATAAATATTCAAGTGAAGAGAGATATTTAATAGATTATTGTGAAATAGTAAATAATTAATAGATCAGTGTTTTTTTAAGAGATCAGAACTTTAATAATTTAAGGTATACTTATGGACTTAATAGGTCCCAAGTTGGGGGCTGGAATGCATGAACCTAACCTAGGTTCAACTGTGTGTTCATCTCTATTCTGCCAATCCCAGTTACATTCCTAAAACTACCTTATGTCCGTATGGTTCCTGCAACCTCCTCCTCCACTCTCTTTGTCCTCAACAATTGGTACAGACGACTTCTTCCCTCTTCCTCTCTACCCCTCTCTATTGTTCTCCCTCCATTATTACTCTCTCCCACTTTCCCTTTTTCTCTTTCAGAGCTTCTTGGCTGTCCAGCATTTGTACAGCCTTGTGTTAGGCACATTGAACTATGTGTCCAACAAATATGACTGACAATGAATACTATAGGAATTTAGGTGAATGAGATGACTATGAGCTGAAGTGGCTAGAGAAGACATTTTGGAGGAGTGGGAAGTGAGCTGGTTCCCAAGGCATCCAGGCAAGAGAAGCAGGATCTGGTTACTCTGTTTAGGCAGCTGGAATAGGACAGAGGGATTACATAAAGGTGAGACTGGAAAGGTAGAGTTGAATTGGTTGAGAAAGGCCCTCCTTAACTGGAGGCAAGAAAAGAGTCATAGGTTAGAAAATATTGTTCTCTAAATGAACATACCGTGTTCAGTAAAACTCTTGAGTAACTTATAGGCACTTCAGAAATTCTAACCGGAATTTTAATTTTTAAAGCACATTTTAATCATTAAAAAACCTCTAACAGAAAGTATACACTCAAATTTTGTATCCATCACATTATAACACCGTAGCTATCACTTGCATGTTGTCTTGACACCAGGTTACTCATTTTAGGCAGGTCTGGAGTAAAGCCTCTAGGGCCATTTTATCTGTGTTCAGAAAGCAGTGTGAGATTACTAAGAGAGCTCATATAAAACTCACACCTTTTGCAACTTCTTAACAGTGTGAATCGGGTTCTTTTAATTGCTGTGAAACAAATACATTTGGGGGCTGAATTTAATAAGACCACTGCCATCATTTGATACCTCCAACTTCAAGTTTTTGTAAATTTTTTCTTTGATTTAATTAGAGATCTTTGTCAGTTTTTTTTTTTTTTTTTTTTTTTTTGAAAGGAAGGAAAGACAGAGAAGGAAGGAAGGGAGGAAGAAAGGGAAACATTTTTAAACATTTTCTTGTTTTATTATATTTTGTTTGTTTTTTACATGGGCTGGGGCCGGGAATCGAACCGGGGTCCTCCGGCACGGCAGGCAAGCACTCTTGCCCGCTGAGCCACCGCGGCCCGCCCTGTCAGTTTTTTTTTAAAGTGTGTTTTGGAGGGGGTGGTGAGGAGCCCTCTGTTTAAAAGCAAAATCAAATTCTGTTGCTAAAAAATGTTGGTCTGAACTTGACCTTGAAGAGTGGAATCAGGTGTGTGGAATATTTAAAGAACTTATTTGCATGGAACTTTGGAACAGTGAAATTACATATTGATAGCTGGAAAGATTTGTTAGTTTGCAGGAAACTGAAGGGGAAAACTAAGTGCCTGACATGCCTGGGAGGAAATGAGGGTCTGGACGAGAACGATGGTGATAAAAATAAAGGAGGGGAAAGGTGATGAACTATTACAAAATAAAATCTGACAATTCATGGCAGATAGGATATTGAGAGATTGATGGGGATGCCTGGATTTTGGAAAGAATATTTAGAAGAACAGAAATAGAGAAGTGGAGTCAGGCTTGAAGAGAATAATGACTTTAATTTTAAATATGCTTTTTTTATTACCAAAATTCACCTTCTTAGATTTATCTATATGGACAAATTGACTAGACAGATGTGGACACATGAAGCTCTTTAGAGGGGACCTTGATTGGAGACCTCTTTATGCACAGGTGAGGGTTGAAGTAGTGAGAGAAGATTTGATTTTGAAAGGCAGTGGAAAGAAAACACTGAAGATGAGCTTTAGCGGATGCTAACTTTACAGAAGAGGGACAGAATCACAAAAGGAAATATGAGAGTAGTTAGAGAAGAAGGAGAAGGAGCAGGAAAGAAGAAGAGTGCTAAAGTGTGGTATCAGAACTAAAAGGAAAAACAAAAACAAAAACAGAAAAGAGCAGTGATTTAGCCAGTGGCGCTTCAGGTCATGCGTCTTCTTACAAGCTACATGTCTGTGATTCTCTTCACAGGTTGTACGATAAGCTCTCATGTTCCTCTTTCCTCCCTTTGTCTTTCATCCAGCTAGTCAGCCCAAAGCATTACCACTTCTGAGACCTGTCCTATCAATCGTGGCCTCCTTCGGGTAGCAGGATCATATAGGGAAGACTGAGACAAGACCGATAGACATGCTTTTAGGATATTTTATTGACTCTTGAGGTCACTGGCTCCATGAAAGCAGACAATCCGCATCTCCAGCCCAGCTCTAAGGAGTGAATTTTGATGACCATTCCACAGAGTATGCCTTTCTCCACATGGCCCACTTTCAATCTGTCTTCGGTATCATGATAACCCATGCTCTATAATCAACAATGAATTAGGAAATATAAACAAGGAAGCCTATAAATTCAAGGAAGCCTCCAGTTTGGAAAGTGATTTTGGGTTTGCTGTCATGCAAACCTTCTGGCTTATTGTTTACATTCTGGAAAAATGTTTAGATTGATCTAGGTATCATTCTTATTTTTTATGGTTTAAATCTTTGCCTGTTTGCATCTTCATTCCAATTTATTGGATAAGATGAATAACAAAATGCCTAAACAGCACACCTATTACAACATGGGAAAGGAATGCAGAATGTTCAGGGATGTAAAATCATTCTCTTGAGAGACAAGAAGAAGAGAAATACAGGTCTAGATGGGTTTTAACTATCTCTGCTCTTAGGCTGGATAGCCAGTTCTTATGATTATTGTCCTCTTTTAAACCTCCCAAACACCTTGACTTTTGCTCCATAATTATGGCCCAATATTAGATTTCTGGAAACAATGCCCAAAAATGGACTAGAAGATACATTTCAATAGGCACATTTGTTAAGAACTTTAAACAACACAATCTATACAGAGGCTGATGGAAGCATGTCATTTATAGAAAGAAAACTGGAAGTTAGAGAGGTACATATAAAGAACTGAAAATAATAGCACTACCGGTTGATGTTTACTGAGCACTTACTATCTGCCAGACATCATGGTAGACTTTTTACAGAAATGGTTTCTACGAGCTAATTAGTATTATCTCCATTTTACAGGTGAAAAACAGACACAGAGAGTTTAAGTAACATATTCAAAGTCACACAGCAAGTAAATAGTTGGAGGTGGAATTTGAATGTACTTTTGTCTGACTTCAAAGCTCGTAACCTTAACCCCTCTGTTGTAAAACCTGTAGAAGGAAGTAGCAAAGCCCCTCAAAGCAGATGCTGCAGACTTGTTAAAGGCAGTGAAACTACATTTTTTTTTTTTACACAATTTCAAGCACCCATGAGATCCTGGCTTACCTGGAAACCTGGAGAGCTCATCCCCAGGGTGTGAACATTTCTTTATTGAATGAGTGTGCTTTTTCACTATGGTGATCTCAAAAGTAATAGCTTTTCCAGTCACGATGCTAGCAACTTGGCTGGCTGCGGATGTGAATGGTCCTTCCTGGACTACAAGCTCAACAGCTGTTAGCATTTGCACAGTAGGTTAAAATTTGTATTTTTAAAATAGTTATTCATAAAAAAGAATATGAAACAATGACAACTGCAAAGGAAGGAATAATTGCATTCATGGAAAATGAACTCGTGAGTGATGTATTATTTTCTTAAGCAAAACACCTTGTGGCATTAAAAAATGGCGTCCTTAATTAATTCTGCCTAACGTTAAAAGAAGGTCTTCCATATCAAAAATTGTTGAATAAAGCAAAAATGTGTGAAAGATATACTCTCTGATGTTACTTATAATGAAGAAGGGTTATCTACTGGTCAATATGCCACCATATATTTTTCAGTTAGAGGCATTACGGTTGAAAGTAAACAATGGTGGGTGGGCCACGGTGGCTCAGTGACAGAGTTCTCACCGGCCATGCCGGAGAACCGGGTTCAATTCCTGGTGCCTACCTATGCCCCAAAAAAAAAAAAAAAGTAAACAGTGGTTATAACAACCTAATATGAGTATCACATAAAAGATACCTTAATGGAGGAAAACTATCTAATCATAATCCAGGGCTGTTTCTAGAAAGCAAAAGCAGTCACTTCAACAAGGAATTTTTAGCTAGAGCTGAAAGGCCACCCACAGTCAATGCCCATGCCCATTTGTATTTGTCTATAAACAGATTAATATTTGTGTATCATTTTAGGGTTTACATAGGCCTTTCATATACACTCTGAGTCTAACAAACACCCCATCTGACAGATAAGGAAGTTAGGATTCATTTAGCAGGTTTGGAAAATAAGTTGTCCAAGGGCAGAACTAGTCAATAAGATTTGAATCCCAGTCATTAACCCAGAATCTCTGCCACCAACTCTGGTGCTCTCTCTACAAGGTCTTGTTTCTAGAAATAGATGCAGACACTAACCAATGAATTGTAGGTATTGGTACGCTGTGAAAGTTTTATATGGGGAGATTTGAGAGGACGCAAGCGGTTACCTCACTTCATGCGCTCTTTGGCCTTAATTAAGGAGGGCTGTATAAACTGATAGTTGTAAAAAGAGTTTTTAAAATTTATTTTGAGGAGAGGCTGAGTGCTGAGGAGATGATGTAGGACAGGGGGATGCTGGTAGCTCCTCTGGGTGCTGCAGCCCTGCTGTGCCCTTAGGAGAATACCCTTTAGAGGGCTTCATGTGGTATCCAAAGGGCTTGTTAGTATTCCTTCCACCATGTATAACAGTCTTACTCAGGAGAGTCCTGATAAATTTGTTGTATTTTTCTTTTTTGTTACATCTTCAGAAAGGTTTTTTGTTTTTTTCTGATTTAATGGCCTTTGTAGATTGTTACCGTGAACAATTGCCCCACTTGTCAAGAGCTTAGTCAAACACTGGATTTGATAGAAAATTTTCTTATTTTGCTGTTGTTCCCCAAATAAAAATCAGCAACTGTGAAGTACCTATTTATGCCTATTATGGACTTAAGACTGTGCTTGGGATACAGGAAATACTCTTGTTCTTAAGGAGTTTATAATTCAGGGACGATAAAACTAATATATATGAAATTATCAGAGGATATTTAAATAGTGAGCTGTGTATTACTGAATTCAATGCCACCACAGTCTAGAGGAGATAGTATTTAAGCTAGGCTTTCACATGCGATCGGGATATGCGAGGCAGAATCAGGCTGGAGGAAACAGAAACAGGATTCCATGAAAGGGGAATATGAACAAAATTCCATAAATTTAAAGGAATGCTGCAGATGAAATGGGCAATGAGGAGATGGGGGAAAGATGGATAGCAGAAGAGCAGAAATAAGGAGCCACCAGGTTATAATCAAGCCTGAAACCTAGAAGGGGAATTTATTCGATTTGATAGAAAAGTGGGATCCAACATGGACTATTAGATAGAGGAGGTGGAAGTATTTTAAGAGGATTAACTGGCACGATATTTATGATGGCCAAGAGTTTGGGTGCTGGGAGTGGAGTGACTTGAGTTAGGAGCTAGAAGAAGAACAAATGAGATTCTGGGGGTGGGGGAAAAGCCAGCCGTGAGCCTGCTGCAGGAATGCAGTGAAGCTAGTGATAGGGAAAGGGGGAAAAAAGGCAAATCTATCAGATTTGTCAAAGGCAGGTAGGAAAACACGGAAAGAAAGAGCTCAGGAAGAGAGAGGTAGAAGATATTAGAGAGAGAGAAAAATAATGTTAGAATTGAAGTGCCAGGTTTTATGGAACATTAAGAACCTTAATTGGCATTAAAAAACAACTTTATGTCAAGTTTTAGAAAGCATGTAATATTGATTAATTCAAGGTCCAGTGCAAATGCCTTCTCCTCTAAAAAGCCTTTCCTAACCTTTTTACGTTAATCAATTCTTCAACAAAATGATTGATAAAAAAGCCTCCTTCTTCTGAGCGCTACCACTTTTTAAAATATGCCTCCATTATAAAAAAACAACTGCATGAGTCATGTCTTATTCTTTTATGATGCCCAGTGCTTAGTAAGTTGCCTTGTACACAGTCAGTGCTTGACAAGGGCTTGTGAATGAATGAATGAGGTGGGAAAGTATGATATCCAGATCACAGATGAAGAAATCCCTCATTAACATTGATAGGACGAAAATTACATTGCTGAAAGGAACCTTAAGAAATAGTTTTCTAGTTCAAATTTTTCTTATTACAGATGATACTACTGAAAAAATAAAGTACAGCATTTTATACCACTCTTGAAAAGTGGTCATCAGCTTCTACTTAAATACCTTTAGTGAGGAGGCAGCTTGCTAAACTTTTGGATAGGTTAGTAATTACCAAGTTCTTCCTTACTAAGTTCTTCCTGTGTTGAGCCCATAAACCCCGTATTAAATCTATTAATCACCATTACAAATTTCTACTAGTATACGGATTAGTCACTTTATTTAATTAAAACATAGTGGTCATGAACTCCCATTCTCTCTTTTTTTTTTCCTTAATTGTAATATTATTCATTCTTGCCACATCAGCTTTTTTGGGATTCAGGTCATCTTGAATGTTCTTCTCTTGGTGAATTCTGGTTTAATGATGTCTCCTTTTAAGGGTGGCAATCCTAAACATGCTACTTCTGGTCTAATTTTGGTGTTAAATAGTTCACTGGAATTCTAAACTTATTTATATATTTTCCTTGATGCATCCTAAAGCTGTGTTAATATTTTTTGTTAACTCCTATTAAAGTTGTAGTCAATAAAACTTCTGACTCTTTCACACTGCTGATGTTTGTATACAATTGTTTTTTTCCATTGGATTTCATCATTTCATATTCTGCCCATGATATAGTCAGAGGCAGTGATTTTGCATCATAACCTTATCATTCAACATCCAACATATTCTCTATATCTGCCAGTTCTGAGCCATTTGCTATGGCTTGACAGGCATAGCATATACAACTCATCCAAATAGTTGATGAAACTATTAAAAGCAACAGCATTGAGAATATTGTGCTTGGTAAATATCAGATATTGAATAAATACCTTTTGAATAAATGATTGAATGGATGAATGAATGAATAGCAGGGTTCTTTCTCCAGGTTGATGTTAACTAATCAGCACTATTAAAGTACTGTCATTTCACTGGGCATAAAACTATGTGTTCAATTAACAGCCACCATTCCTCCGCATTTCCTTCAAAGATACATGAAACATTTTGTCAAATGCACTGGTTTAACCAAGCAATCTCTTTGTAGTAGATGTTCCAAGAAACATTCGTTCTAACAGATGGGCCAGAAAGAAGGGGTCCACGATAAAAGTGTTTGGGAAAGACTTTAAGCCCCTCTTGGAGAGCTAATACTCATTATCTTGTTACGGACTCTAAGTATGCCTAAAATATAGATCAGTTTAACTTTGTTAAAATCAGACTTTCCAAAACTTATTTAACATAGCATCTTTTTTTTGTTCTTACAATAGTTATTAATATCTGGTAGAATTAATGTTCCACAGAATAGCTCTTGGAAGATGTCAATATACAAATTTTTCCCAATTTAAAATGAAAATGAAAATTTTCTGGAATGGTTTGCTTTTCATGAACCCAGGTTGACACCTTCCAATCAATCATTCCCTCTTTACGTACTCACAGACTGGTGTTTCAAACAAGGAGAATAACATGTTATAAAATTTTGCTTCAAGTTGACATTAAGCTCAAAGATTAACAGCAGAGTTTCAACTTGGGCTTTGTATCAAAATGACTTGTGAAGATTTTTAAGAAATCCAGAGACTTGCAATTCAGCTCTTGAGTTCATAACTTCACAGGGGTGGGTGGGACGAGAGATACATAAACAGAGTTGCTAACTCCTGGGTATGTTTTGGGGCATCCATTCCCTTTTTTGTAGAAAGTTAAGAAAACATAGTTTCGCTATCATGCAGAACTATTCCTGTTTTCTCCGCTGTTCCTCCCAGACCTCTAACAACAGCTTGCAGAGAGCTTAAACATTTAGAATAAGGCTTCCTGTTCTCCCCATTGTCTTGGTCTTCAATTCTCTCATCCCAATATTTGCTCTTCCCTCACCAATCAATCCTTCTCCTTGACATAGAAGATAAAAGCAAAATAAAAATTGAGTGGCTCTGCTTTCTCTTTGTCATCTGTCAATATTAAAACACTGAACCAAGAATCCTAAGTATGCCTTCCAAAACTGAGAGGGTTTCTTTGTTTTCTATGATGTATTTTACAAATCTCAGTATATTCTGGAATTTAGCCTTCTTGAATTATTATTTATTCCTCCAAAATATGTGTGTCCTCCCTTCCCTCATTTTCTGGGTACAGAGATGCAATAATTGTTGAAATGAAAGAACTAAAATGTTGTATATCACTTATATTACCCAAAAACATTTTTAAAGAACTCCTTGCTTGCTCATTTTCTATCATTGCGGCATAAAGTTCTATATTCTCTGCAAGAAGACTAGGATAAGGAAAGAAACGGAAAAAGAGAATGAATCACAGATATGTACAACTTAGGGGGGAAAAAAGCTGTTTTAAAGTCACAGTTTTTAGTGACAAAATAAATCTGTAGTAAAATAACTTATGTGATGTTTTTCATCTCTCAAATTTATCTGTCTCCCTATTGTCTTCAATCAAAGTCAGAAGTCCTTAGTACATATTATCTATGCCACTTACCCTTTCTTCACCTCTCCTCTCCCTTCTCATACTTTCACTAGGAACCTGGATTGTTTTTCTTGTTCTTCAAAGTGCCAATTTAGACATCATTTCCTAAATGAAGCCCACCCTGATGTCAAAGCTGGTGTCTCTCCTGTGTGTTCCCATGGCAGTGGATATTTCCCTATTCCTATCATTAATTGACTGTTTACCTACAATTCTCTCTCACTGGGACATTAAGGCTTCTGTCTCACTCTTTGTTGTATGCCCAGCACCCAGGACAGCACCTGATACTTCCTTCATACATATGCATGAATGAATGAAGAAAAGGGGACCCCTCTCTGCAGAACTTGATCCTCATAATAAAATAAGGTTTTGGGCATATCAGCAGCTTGGTGCTAGAAAATCTGTGGAAGAAAACGCTCCCTTCAAGCATCCTCAGCAAAAATACAAATGATGTCAGCTCACTAGCTGCAAATAAAATGAAAAAAAATCTTTTTTTAGTTCTCCACTGACACTAACAGAGCAAACACTTTTTTTGTTGTTGTTGCTATTTGCAAAAGAAATGTGATATGGAAGTAAATGAGGAAGAATAAGTATGGAATTACTCAACGAGGTTTTTACAGTCACTTTTGGGGGAGATAACTGCACTGTAAAAAAGGACGATGATACATGAGGGATGGAACAATTAATATTTTTTCCTCACAAGTTAATTCAAATCCAGCAGTATTCCATACATTAAACTGTGAAGTCTGCTCAGCACAGCTTTAAATTTTTTTTTTACTTGGTTTATGTATTTTCCCTTTGGCTTATTCATGAACTCATGTAGTGTGATTAACCTTCATAAAGGAACTGTGACTTGACTTCACCTCCAGAAATAATCTGAATTCAGATGTAGTTTGCAACAAAAATGTGCAGTACTTTCCAAACTTTACAGATTTAATATTAGTATTTCAATATGAAAATATGAAATCTTGAAAATTCATAAGAATTTTTATGTATTTAGGCAAATCTGAGGACCTTAGTGTTTTTGCGATTTCTCTTAAACCCAACCCATATTAATTCCTAATAATAAATACGAAGCAGCCTATTTCATTTAAGCATTGTATCAGTTTCCATAGAAAAGTACCAGAAACTGGGTGGCTTAAAACCGTAGAAATGTATCCTCTCACAAATCTGGAGGCTGTTTTAAATCAACGTGTCTGCAGGCCAGAGCTCCCTCTGATGGCCCTCGGGAAGATTCTTCTTTTTTAACTTTTTTTGTTGTATAGTATAACATATATTCATAGTAAAGAAATAAAAAAGCAGTAGTTTTGAAAGCACTCTTCAACAAGTGGTTATGGGACAGATCCCAGAGTTTGTCATGGGCTACTATATGATCCTCCAAATTTTTCCTTCTAGCTGTTTCAGAATATGGGAGGCTAGAGGGCTTAAATTTTTTTTTTTAATCAAACTCTTCTTTTTTTGTGTGAAAAATAACATACATACAAAAAAGCTATACATTTAAAAGCACAACACCACAATTAGTTGTAGAACATATTTCAGAGTTTGACATATGTTACAATTTCACAGTTTTACTCTAAAATACTGGAGACTAAAAAAGATATCACTTTAATGATTCAGCATTCATATTCATTTGTTAAATCCATCTTCTATGTATAATTCTATCATCACCTTTGATCTTCCATCCCTCTCTTTAGGCGTGTTTGGACTATGGCAATCCTAATTTTTTTATATTGGAAGGGTCTGCCACTAATATGGGGTAGGGAGGTGGAACTATATGATGTTCTGGAGAGCTGGGCTAGGTTTCAGGACTTATCTGGACCAGGGACCCATCTGGAAGTTGTAGGTTTCTGGAAAGTTACTCTAATGCCTGGAACCCTTGTGGAATCTTATATATTGCCGTAGATGCTCTTTAGGATTGACTGGAATGGTCCTGGTTGGGGATTGGCAGGTCATGATAGGTAGTAAGGTCTACCTGAAGCTTGTGTAAGAGCAACACCCAGAGTAGCCTCTTGACTCTATTTGAACTCTCTCTGCCACTGATATTTTATTAATTACACTTCTTTTCCCCCTTTTAGTCAGGATGGAATTGCTGATCCCATGATGCCAGGTCTGGATTCATCTCTGGGAGTCATCTCCCATGTCTCCAGGAAGATTTTCACCACTGGATATCAGGTCCATGTAGGGGGGAAGGCAATGATTTCACTTGCAGAGTTGGGCTTAGAGAGACTGAGGCCACATCTGAGCAACAAAGAGGTCCTCCAGAAGTAACTCTTAAGTATGCCTATAGGTAGTCTAAGCTTCTCCACCACCTACATAAGCTTCACAAGAGTAAGCCTCATGATCGAGAGCATGGTCTATTGATTTGGGTGCCCCTAAAGTTTGACACAGTATCAAGGGATTCCCTGATGGTTAGGTTTAATAGTTCCATAGTCTTTTTTACCTCCCTCAGGGGACTTTGCCCATACTTTTCGATTATCTGCTTAATATACTCTAGGATGTTTCCAGGCATTACAATAATCTATACAGGATTAAAGGACCTCTTTCTTATTTTGTGCTCCCTGTGTTTCAATTGTTCAAATGAGCTATATAAACAGGTTGGATAAGATTATGCACTACAGAAAATTTCAGCTCCAGATTGAATAACCCTTTCTTCCATTGGTCTCCAAGAGTATGTGTGGTTCTAAAATATAGAACTGTCTTCCTTACCCTTATGTTGTGAATTACTTTAACCCCAACATGCTTGGCTTTATTCTTCTCTCTAAATATCAGGTTATATATATAAAGCAGCCTCTCAAAATCCAGAAACAATAATCACCATTCCAGACTTAATGTGTCTGCTCTAAAAGCTTACAATCTAGGCCCCTGTTTTCCTATAAGCATTTTCTAAAGGTGACCCTACCATTGTTGTTCTTTTGTTTCTGGCTTATTTTGTCACCAAATGTCCCATATGTTCATTCACATCATTGTATGCCTTACGACTTTGTTCCTTTTTGTAGCAGCACAACTTTTGTTCATAAGTATGCACCATCATTCGCCAATCTACTTCTCAGTCAGTGCATCCTTCAGCCACCTGCATTCACTGGGCATCGTGTAGAGGGTCCAAAGTCCACAGTCCATCAACATTCTCAATTTTGGGTAATTTCATTGCTCTCAAGAGAAAGAAAACAATAAACGCACCCTCACCAAATAGGAAATCTAAACCTCCTCTTAATGCTTGTCCCTCACCCCATTATTTACCTCTGCTTTTGCTGTGGTAGTGCTGATGGTTTCCTTTTGAACATAGCTCATAGCATGCAATAGCAGTTTCCCCCTTGTACCCTGGACTTAAACACTCTTTGTACAAGAATCATATCTTTGAGGTAATTCTTGAGAGAACTAATTCATGTTTTTAGCGTGAATCAGTGGGACACATAGGTCTATACAGCCCCTTTCAATCTTGTTCATCTTCCATATGGTAATATTACTTTTAGACTCACTAGAGAATCTTTGCTCCTATGTATTCCCTTACATTGGAGTTCAACCTCATTAGCTATCCATTTACCCATCCCTAGTTTCTGTTTATCTCTAAGCCCCCTACATTCTGTATTATAAGCCTCTGATTATACCTTTATGCTGGTCATAAAAGTGGAATCATAGAGTATCTATCCTTCTGTGTCTGGCTAATTTCACTCAGCATTATGTCCTCAAGGGTCATCCATCTTGTCATGTGTTTCAGGGCATCATTTTGTCTGACTGCTGCATAATATTCCATAGTATGCATATACCACATTTTGTTGATCCATTCATCTGTTGATGGGCATTTGGTTTGTTTCCATCTTTTGGTGATTGTGAATGATGCTGCTATGAACATCAGTGTGCAAATGTCTGTTTGTGTTGTTGCTTTCAGCTCTTCTGGGTACATACCAAGTAGTGCTGTTGCTGGGTCATAGGGCAACTCGATATTTAGCTTCCTAAGGAATTACCAGTCTTTTTGGGAAGGCTTTCTTTTTTTTTGACTTTTCCTGGCTGCTGGTGGCTGCCTTTTCCCTCTAACTTTGCATATTTTGATAGGTCACATGAGATCCCCTTTCAAGTCAGCTTCTTTGTTGCTGGTGCCTTCCACTGAAGCATATTACATTGTGCTTTAGCCCTTTTAATACATGTTTGATAGCTTTATAATATAATACACATTGTGCTTTAAAATTCAACTCCCATATATTTCATCTACCTTCAAAAATACTGTATGAATCCCCGTCGATATGTGATTGCAGGTAGATGTGATGGCTGTTCCAGTCTAAGTTAACTTTCCTTTATGTACCATCATCCTCATCTTGGCTCTTCTGTTTTCATCATTCCACCCCCGTAGAGCAACTAGGTGAGTTTTCTCTGGCTGGTGTGATCTCACACCTACCATTCCTGTAATTTTTTTTTTTTAACCTTCAGTCATTCTGGAACTTAATCTAACCTACCTTCCTTGGCTAGAGGCATTAACTATTTCTTATGATGATCCTTTCCTCTTTTCTTTTTTTAAATTTTTTTTTTTTTTTTTTTGCATGGACAGGCACCAGGAGTCGAACTCCTCTTTTCTTTTAATCTTATGCCTTCTCTCATATTCATTAGCTCTCTGTATATCATTTAAAAACCTTCATTTGTTTTCCATTTTTCTTTCACTTCTCTCAACTAGGTTTTAGAAGGATGAAAGAGAGAAAAAAGTTTGGATAAGCTCAAGTACAATTTGAGATATCAAATCTATTCACACATATTTTAGGAGCAGAAAATGAAACAGGCGTGATACCAGTACCCTCTCAATTTGTAGCTGTCCTTAAGGAGAAAATAGCAGTGAACGCACCTTTTCTCTGGCTGCAGCTTTTCTCTAAATCCCTGTTTACTACTTGGGCCTTTAGAATGGTGTCTTGAACACCACTAATCTGTTGCCTTTTATTTTACAAGTGGCCTTGAGACACATCTCAAAATGAAGATAAAAATAAAAATGATCCCTTTCTGATGACCCTGCTAAGCCAAAGGAACAAAATCAATAAAAATGCAATTAATTTAGATTCATTTGGACTGAAGATTCAAGAGACAAAATAAGGAAGCATATTTGCCAAGAGTATGTGATGTAGCTTTTGGCTAGAAATCCTGCTTCTGAAAGCATCTACCTCAGATACAGCAGCAGTAATAAACTCCCTGTGTCTTATACACCCATAAATCCTTATATTAACCGAGATTTTGATGGTCTTTTATTTTCAACCCACTCATAAAGCATTCCAGACACTAATTTAGAATATTAATTAAATCTCAGAAAATTGCACTGGGACTCAGCAGATATTGTTCCATAACCTGAATAACTATTAAAAACATTACTGGATTATCTACCTCAAAGTGATTCCTCTTAATGTGATCTTTTTCAAAGAAAATGCAATGAAATTCCCTCTATCAAAAATAATGATGATGCATTAAGGTAAACTAAGTGAGAAAGAGTGAGAAGTTGAGGGAGAAAGAGAGAACAGAGAATGGTAGTAGGATTTTGATACATAGAAAAGAACGCATTGGAACTAACAGTGTATATTTTTTCCCATCCATGTTTTAAAATAAACTAAGTGGGAATAGACCTTTAAGTAGCGTGAGAAACTCAACAACAGTGCCAGCAAAAGTATTTAAAATAGTGTCATCTAGTGTAACTCTGTGACCATCTAGGTAGATGGCTCGTGAGCAGTTCAGTTATTATGGAGTCTGTCATAGGTTGGGATCTTCACAAGTAGATACTGAGATGAGGTTTTCTGTGAATGTCATTTATTGGGAAGTGTTCACAAGAAAAACTGAGCGGGGAAATTGGAAGGGGAAGGAGGTTGAACAAGGATGTAGTACCAAGTTAAGTCCTACAGAGTGTAAACCTTCAGGGACCACTAAAGCCAGCAGGGGTTACACCTCTGAATGCTCCAATTAGGAGTAAGGGAACAAGGGTGTTTTTACTCCTACACCAGTGGTTCTAAATCGGGGAGGATTAGTCCCGCAGAGATCACTTAACAACGTCTGGAGACCTTTTGATTTTCACAACTGGAGCGGACTTGTTTTGGGTCTCCAATGCATAGAGGCAGGGGTAGTGCTAAACATCTTACAATGCACAGGGCAGCCCCACCATAAAGAATTATCTGGCCCAAATGCCAACAGTACCGTGGTTGGGAAACCATGGTCCACACCTCTCAGTCATTGGCTAAGGGATACCTAGGGGAATGTACACTGAGGGTCCCACAAAGCAATTCTGGTAGCCTGAGCATAGCTCCAAAGAGATGCAGTGGCTGGCAGCTGGGAGTGAAAACCCACCTAGAGTCCACGAGAATGAATATAGTAAAGGAATCCAAGGGAGTATGAGGGGAGTGCTAGCATTGGCAAAACCTGCTACAGAATCCTGACAAATCATTTATATATTTACTTTAAAACAATATCTCTGTCTTTTCCAATCTCACAGCCATCTCAATCTCAACAGTTATCTCATTTAATATCCACTGGGACTGCAAATACCATCTTTCTTGATCTATTTCATTCTCTATCCGGGAATCCACAACACAGAGACTATCATTTAGTTGGATGTACAATTTGAGCTACCTCCCTCTATGCCAAAGCAAAATGTTTTTTGACATTCTCTCTCTGACTTAAATAATAAGCCGCATTTTCACTCATCTTTTGCTCTGAGGCCAGTCTAATATCTCCTGAAAGTATTCTAAATTGATACTCAGTAGCTTTCTAAGGTCATTTAAATTCCTAATGAAAAGTCACTCAAGGCCATAGTACAAAATAAATACATTGTTATTGATCACGCAATAAAGTATTAGGCTAATTTAATAAAGCTTCTCCCTGAGATGTACTTAATTCACCAATATTGTCATTTCTCAGCCATCATAGATCCTGCTGTTTTTTCATGGCCTAGAAATAGTCATCTCTGATTTGCCCTACTCCATGTTGCCACCTGGATATTCCAAGATGCTTCATCCCTGTTAAACTTCTTTGCCCCTGTCGGCAAAGTACAGTGACAGACTAAGGATTCATTACTCTTGAAATGACCCTTTCCACAATACCCTCTTTTTATCTTCTTAATCAGTAAAGTGGTGCTCAGAGGACTGGCAGGTTCACTGCCTAGAGGAACATTTATTACCAAGACACAAGCTGAATAATTGTGTATTTACCAACTTCAGTTTAACCTCACAACTTAGCTATCTCTCTCTGAAAGGTGAGAAATAAAACCAAGTTGCTCCTCTCCCTGTAGCTCATCAATAACTACTCTTATAACCAGAACTGATAAATTTGCATTGTTATCCTTACATGCATGAGTTTTAGCATGCAATTTTTAGATTCAGAAGAGTAAGTTTTCATTTTCTTGGTCAAAGCTTGAGGTCTTAACTAAAAATAGGGCAAAAGAAAGTAGCATTTTTTTGTTTTCCCCTCTCAGGAAAATGTATGTCCCTGTGCAAAGAAAAAAAGAAATTTATTTAAAAACAAAAAATTGAGTACAGATGTTCTCTAGGCCAACATTTGGTTTGTTTCATATGAAATACATATTTTAAACTTTAGGAAAAATTTATATTAAAAATGTGTATACCCTTTGCCCCTGATACTGTGTCAAACATTAGGGACACCAAAATCAATAGGTCAAGCCCTTGATCTAAAGACTTGCTCTTGTGAAGCTTATGCAGGTAGCAGAGAAGCTTAGCCTACCTATAGGCATGCCTAAGAGTTACTTCTGGATGACCTCTTTGATTGCTCAAATTGGCCTTATTTTCTCTAAGCCCAACTCTGCAAGTGAGATCATTACATCCATCCACCTTCCCCAATCACCCCATGTGGGACATGACATCCAGGGGTGAAATTCCCCCTAGTGGTGTGGGAGATGACTCCCAGGGATGAATGCAGCCCTGGCACCGTAGGATCAACAATTCCATCCTGACCAAAAGGGGGAAAGAAGTTTAACTAATAAAGTATCAATGACTGAGAGAGTTCAAATAGAGTTGAGAGGCTACTCTGGAAGTGACTCTTATGCAAACTTCAGCTAAACATTGCTACCTACCATAGCTTGCCAAATCCCAACCAAAACAATTCCAACCAATTCTAAAGAACAGCTAAGGCAATATATAAGATTCTACAAAGGCTCCATGACTAGAGTAACTTTCCAGAAACCTACAACCTCCAGGTAGGTCCCTGGACCAGAAACCTAGAAGACCCAGCCTCTCCAGAGCATCACCTAGTTCCATCTCCCTACCCCATATGAACATGAAAAAGTTAGAATGGCCATTGCCCAAATAGAAAGATCTATTCTATTTGGGCAATGGATAGAAAGATAGAAAGATCAAGGGTGATGGTGGAGTTATACAGAGAAGGTAGGGTTTAACAAATGAGTGTGACTGTTGAATCATCGTATTCATATTTCCTGTAGTCTCTAGTTTCTTACAGCAGCTAGAAGTAAAATCCTAAAATTGTGGAACCATAACCCATCCAAACTCTGAAATCTGTTCTCCGACTAATTGTTGTGCTGTGCTTTGAAATGTATTGTTTTTTAGTATATATGTTATTTTTCACAAAAAAGAGAAAAAGTGATGGTAAAAAATATATATATTCCTTCTAGCCTCCAATGTTCCAGAGCAGCTAGAAGGAAAAATCTGAGATGATGGTATGGTGGCCTATGACAAACTCGGGGATCTGTCCTGTAACGGCTTGTTGAAGAGTGCTTTGAAAACTATTGTTTTTTTCTTTTTTTGGTTTGTATGTTATATTATATAATAAAAAAAAAGTAAAGAAAAAATGTGTATACGCTTTGACCCAGCACTTCCAAAGGAGATAATAAAAGTGTATAGAGATGTAAGAGTAGATGGGTTTATTACAGCGTTAGTTTAAATTGAAAACAATTTTAAAACCAACCAAAATGTCCACTAATATATGATCAATCAGAGAAATTTAATGTACCTGTGAAAAGGATAAAGTAGGTCTATGGATATTGACATGGACAAGGTGTCCGGAACATGTTAAGAGAAAAAAGGCAGGTTTGTAGAACAGCCTGTATAGACTTTACTCAGTTGTATAAAAGAAGTCTATATTTGCTTTATACCAAACTATTGACAGAGTTTTCTCAGAAAGGAATGATTGCTCAACCATGGATGATTTTGTTCCCCAGGGGATATTTTCTAGCAATGTATGAAGACATTTCTGGTTGTTACTGCTGTGTCATGCCACGTGCGTCTAGTGGATAGAGGCCAGTGGTGCTGTTAAACATCTTGCAGTGAGCAGGACAGCACTCCCCCCAACAACAAAGAATTATCTGGTCCAAAAATGTCAATAGTGCCGAGATTTACAAACCTGGGATTAAAGAGATTTATATTTCCAATTTTTCTACTTCTTGGTGTTGTAACTTTTTTGGCAACAATCTTGCATTCTTTTCATTTTAAACAAAGTCAATAAAATGTCTGTTTTGGTAAAAAAAAAAAAAAAAGTCCCTGATATATTATGGCTCCTTGCTTAGCAAATTTCAACCATAATAAATGTCAAATTATGCAACTTCTTGAGGTACCTCTTGGGTTGCTGTGAATAATTGTGAATACTGGCAGCAATTTTAAAAATATCATAAAATTAGAAGTTGCAAGGATAGTTCAATGGTAGAATTCTTACTGCCTTGCAGGAGACCTGGGTTCAATTCCCAGTCCATGTGCTTCTTTAAGAAACAAACAAACAAGCAAAAACAAACAGAAAACCAACCAAACAACAAAAAAATTCAACAAGTGGGGTGGCAGTTATGGGATACTCACATGGAAAATAATAAATATATAGTTACAAAAAACCCATAAAATTATACCTTTTGGGGCATGGAGTGCAATGAGGGATTAAAGGAGAGAGTAACTGAACTATGGGTAAATGTCTTAATTACATTTTAAAGATTATTTCATGTAGTATATTTGTAATCCCCTTCCCCACCTCTCTCCTTCTCACATATAGGCTATGTGTTTAGACAATGCATCTTAGTTCAAATAATCACCTAAAATAAAGACATATTTAGAAGAATACTCATTTCAGCATTGTTTATAATAGAAAAATTTTAAACAACCTAAGTGTCCATCAAAAGGAGAATGGTTAAATAGATTTTGGTATATTAATATAATGGATTACTAGACAGAAGGTAAAATAATGAGATGGAATCTGTGTCTTGACATGGAATGAGATCTGGGACGTATTGTTAAAGTAAAAAGGTAGATTACAAGCTAATATGTAAAACATGGACTTTATTGTAAATATATACATACCTATATTTTTGTGTGCATATCATGTGTATGTATTTGTACACACATGTGTGTGCATACACATGTGTAACTATATACAAATCCAGGGGAAAATTCAGAAAGAATTCCCATCAAACCTTATAAAGGAGTTACTCAGAGGGAAAGAAATGGAGAGGGGCTTATAGGCATAATAAAGCATGATTTTACTGTGTTGTGTCAACACATACATGCATATATACCATAAGCCAGTTGGTAAGTATGAAAACATTTACTTGATTTTTGGACAATATTTGTCAATAAAAAACGAGCAGTCAAATATCTAAATTAGCAATGTAAATTGGGTTTTCATGGAAGTTTTATTTAAGTTCTGTGAGTTATCAAAATACATTAAGATGATGGGTATAGGAATTTAGGAAGTATGCTGAATTGCATAATTCTTTCCTTTATCTAGGTGACATTAGTGGTGATATTAGAGAAGACATGGGGTATGCTCAGTGTGCTGGTTTGAAAGGAAGTATGCCCCCTAAGAAAAGCCATGTTTTAATATAAATCCCATTTCATAAAGGTAGAATAATCTCTATTCAATACTGTACGTTTGAAACTGGAATGAGATTATCTCCCTGGATGATGCGATTTAGTCAAGAGTGGTTGTTAAACTGGATTAGGGGATGACATGTCTCCACCCATTTGAGTGGGTCTTGATTAGTTTCTGAAGTCCTACAAAAGGAGAATGAGAGATTCAGAGAGAGCAGAGAACGTTGCAGCACCACGAAGCAGAGAGTCCACCAGCCAGTGACCTTTGGAGATGAAGAAGGAAAACGCCTCCCGGGGAGCTTCATGAAACAGGAAGCCAGGAGACAAAGCTAGCAGATGACACCGTATTCGCCATGTGCCCTTCCAGCCCAGAGAGAAGCCCTGACTGTGTTCGCCATGTGCCATCTCACTTGAGAGAGAGAGCCTGAACTTCATCGGCCTTCTTGAACCAAGGTATCTTTCCCTAGATGCCTTTGACTGGACATTTCTTTAGACATGTTTTAATTGGGACATTTTCTTGGCCTTAGAACTGTAAACTTACAACTCATTAAATTCTCCCTTTTAAAAGCCATTCCGTTTCTGGTATATTGCATTCCAGCAGCTAGCAAACTAGAACACTCAGCATAATGAAGTAATCATAATAGCTAATGCTTAACCAGTGTTTACAATGTGCTAGGTAGGTACTGCTCTAACTAATCCTCACAACAAACCTAAGAGTGGGGTCCATTTCATTCCTTTTTATGGCTGAGGAAACAGACCCAGTGAAATTAAGTAACTGCAAAAGAAGGAGAGCCAGGACTTGAACCCAAGCAACCTGGCTTAAATTTATCTGGATGAATTATGGTTCACAAAGTCCAGATTATCCAAAATAAAGCTCAGTGTGACAGGTTATGTAATGTAAAA
Source organism: Tamandua tetradactyla (assembly GCF_023851605.1). NCBI lineage: Eukaryota > Metazoa > Chordata > Mammalia > Pilosa > Myrmecophagidae > Tamandua > Tamandua tetradactyla. The sequence continues at coordinate 43,719,693 of NC_135350.1, read as the reverse complement.
ATCAAACCAACTGCTATGATGTCACAAAAAACAGACTGGGGCATTATTACAAATTCTCCTGCTTTAAGCAGCACTAGACAACCAGAGCTAAAGTTTCCATTATAAGCCTCCAAAAGTGAAAGGATAATGTATAAAAACTACGAACACTATCACCTATTCACTTACAATTTGAGTTTGATTTTAGGCAAAACTTTCATTTTTTTTATTAAACCTAGTTGAGGCAGAGTCTTTAACAGCAGAGAAGGTAATTGTCATTTCCGAAGACTGGGGTAGAGCTTCCCCCAGTAGGAGTTTAGCCAGGAGAATTCTGTAATCACCCTTAATCAATCTTCCTTGTCAGCAGCAGCAGTAGACTGGTAACAATAGCTTGTTTTTTTCACCTTATGAATTCAGTTCAAAGTCCTAAATGATTAGTAGAATTCTGTAGCCAACCCTCTTGGATTAAATGCCGTAATCAGAGGCAGAGGAGGGGTCTTTTCCCCTTGCAGAGTGTGAAGAGAAACCACCATCTAGGGACTCTTACTTTTTTTCCTCACCTGTTTTGCAAGGCAGTAGAAACACCTCTGAAAAGGCTTTTACAGCCCCTCACCATGATTAGGATTTCTGTAACTCTGAAGCTTCTGAGGATAGACTATACACAACACATTTCCTCTGCGTACTTCTGTTCTTCCAATCTGCCAAGAAGGCTTAATCAAAGTCCATAGGTGGTTATATGAACTGGCTTGAAAAGAGGGGCTTAAAGAGGGTTTTCTGTCTTGTTACCAAGAGATGCTTCTCAACGTTCAAGAACACCACACTTGCCTTTGTTTTGTGCTTAAATAATTCTTGGTATTTTCGAATTTGTCTTTTCTTTTGAGGCAAATATCCAATAGAATTCGATAAAAGCAAGAAGGCTAATGAGACAAACAACAGACTTAACATTCTGTAGTATAGTTTGTCAATTCAGTGCCTTGATCATTTAGCCATATTTCTGCTTATTGAATTGGTTTTTAACCAATACTTTCCTGATTAGGCTAGAACAGTTTTATTTTCTGTTTCAAAAAAATAATTTGTAAACCAGATCTGTACTGGTAGTGTCAACATGACTGTTTATAGATTTGTGGCCCAGGATGGAAAGATTTTATATAGATAACCATCATGGCAACTATTCTTGATCCTGGCTCCAATTGCATATATACCCTCCATTCATAAAATGCACTTATCCTTTACTACCTTAAATAACTAACTACATCTTAATATGCCATCTCAGGTTGTCTGTTTTTGTATGCTTGATCTATGTGACCACAGTATTTTGTCTTTGATTTCTAGAAAATCGGGACTTAAAATTATCTTTAACCAAAACCTATGCAATATTGGAAAATAGTTTTTAAAAGAAACTTTATAGCCTTAAATAATTTTGTCATTAGAGAATAAAAAAATGAAGGAACTTAGTACTCATTTTATGGGAAAAGAAAAGAAAAACAAAAAAGATCAAAAGGAACTTGGAAGAGGATAAAAGATGAAATTGATGAAATAGAAAAGAGAACGAACTAAGAAAAGAAAGAATACACTATATATTCAGATATCCGATTCATTGAAAAGGCCCATAAAATTGATGAAAATTTTTTGGGAATGATTATGTACAAAAGGTTGCAGGCTAGAATATGCAGCTCAATTAATGAAATGAGGTATGAATACAAATATAGGAGAATTTAAAGCTACATTAAACTTTATGATAACAAATTTGAAAATCTAGATGCTTCCTAGCAAAATGTAAATCACAAAAATTTTCCCAATAATACATGGAACACTTGAATTGTCTGATCAATGTAGAAAACTGAGTAAAGATATTTCACTGTAAAAGATACCAGGACGAGATGGGTTCTGATTAAATTATACATAACCTTAAAGAATACATCATGCCCATATTATTTAAATTATTTCAAGTTATAGAAAAGATTGTTAAGCTGCCCAATGAAATTTATGATGCCAGTATAACTTTTAAGATATAAAAATCTGATAGAGAAAATACTAAAGGTGCCTATAGACTGGCCTCTTATGAATATCTGACTTCTAAATAAAATATGAATAAATATTTTTTTAATTTTGTATGATTTATGTCTAAATGCAAGGATGGTTCAATATCAGAAAAGTCTAATATATAGAACATTAATTAGTTAATTAAGGGAAAATCCTATGATATGAATAGATGCTGAAAAGACATGATAAAATTAAGCACCTTGTGCTGGTTTGAAAAGAAGTATGCCCCCTAAGAAAAGCCATGTTTTAATAAATTCCCATTTCATAAAGGTAGAATAATCTCTATTCAATACTGTATGTTTGAAACTGTAATGAGATCATCTCCCTAGGTGATGTGATTTAGTCAAGAGTGGTTATTAAGCTCGATTAGGTAACGACATGTCTCCACCCATTTGAGCAGGTCTTGATTAGTTTCTGAAGTCCTATAAAAGTGGAAACATTTTGGAGAATGAGAGACTCAGAGAGAGCAGAGAATGCTGCAGCACCACGAAGCAGAGAGTCCACCAGCCAGTGACCTTTGGAGATGAAGAAGGAAAACGCCTCCCGGGGAGCTTCATGAAATAGGAAGCCAGGAGAGAAAGCTAGTAGATGACGCCATATTCGCCATGTGCCCTTCCGGCCGAGAGAGAAGCCCTGACTGTGTTCGCCATGTGCCTTCTTACTTGAGAGAGAAACCCTGAACTTCATAGGCCTTCTTGAACCAAGGTATCTTTCCCTGGATGCCCTTGATTGGAGATTTCCATAGACTTGTTTTAATTGGGATATTTTCTCGGCCTTAGAACTTTAAACTAGCAACTCATTAAATTCCCCCTTTTAAAAGCCGTTAAAATATGCCATTCCATTTCTGGCATATTGCATTCCGGCAGCTAGCAAACTAGAACACACCCATTCTTAATTAAAATGCTAAGTAAAATGAGAATAGTAGGAAACTAAATATAACAAAGTCTATTTTTTAAGTAGTATCTGCTATTCTAAATGTTGAAACCATTTCAATTAAAATTAGCAGCCAGCCAGAGTTGCCAGCTGATGCTTTTACACAATATAATCCTAAAGAGCAGAGGTGCACTAGAGAATAATAAAATAATTGGTGTAAACATTAAAAAAAGAATCAACCCCTTTTGTTAATATGAATATACACTCAGAAAATCTAAGAGGCTCTAGTAAAGTAAACTACTTGAATTAAGATAATTTAATAAAATAAACTGAATATAAGCACAATTTACAAAAATTGATAGCCTTTCTCTATGCCAAAAGTTCAAATCTAAAAAGCAAATGGAAAAAAAAATTCATAATAGTAACGAAAACAATACAAAATTGGGGAATAAATGTAACAAGTAAGGCCAGGATCTATATGAAGAAGGCTACAAAAACTCAAGAAAGGATATAAAACAAGAGCTGAACAGACTGACAGAATTATCATGTACTTGAATAGGAAAACTTAATATCACACATGCCAATTCTATCAAAATTGACAGATAAATTTAATGCAACTCCAATAAGCATCATAACAGATTTCCTGTGGGTTATGGGAATTGGATAAAATGATTTAAATTTTCATGTGGAAAAATAAATACATGTGACAAAAAGAACATGTAAGAAATTTTAAAAAGCAGAATGAAAAGAAAGAATAATGAGGGTTGTAGCATAAATAGATATTAGAATACACTTCAAAATCAGTCTAGTCAAAAGAATATGACTTTTGCAGGGAACAGAGAAAGAGGCCTGTGGAACAGAATTGAGACTATAGATATGGCTATAACTACACATGAAAAGTTAATATTTAAAATGAATGGAATAAGTGCTGTTAACTCAACTAGTATCTTTCTGGGATAAAATTGTGTTGACTCTTCTCTTAAATCATATAAAAATAAATTTCTGATGGATTAGAGACATAAATGCAAAACATAAAATAATTAAAGCCTTTCAAGAAAATTTAGGACAATACAGACTTCCCCCTCATAATGACCAGTCAGTTAACAACTTAGCCATAATGGTTCCTGAAATGTTATTACACTTTTGAGACAAAGTTTCATTTTTCTTTTATGTAATAGTTTTATCGTCCAAAAACCTACCAAATAAGTGTATTAAATAAATGATTTTTCAACATCATGGCTACAGACAAAAGCATTCCACTTACTCAACACAATAGTCTAAAGTCAGAAAGTATCAAATATGATAAATTTGAACTGTGTACCTTGTTTGGGTGAACCCAAAATATTTTACTTTGCGTATATCTGTCAAGGGAGAGAGAGGGTTGAACAGGTAGTATTTTCTACATTTTCAATCTGTTTTGCATGTGGCTTCTGTCCTAATCTTGAAATGCTCCCATGTTTCCTTTCATTTTTAGCTGTAGGTGCTTCTGTTCATAGTTGGAATGTAAGATAACAATTAATCTCTCCAAAGATTGAGAAATTGGTGAAGATGATGGTACAGAAAGAGGAAAATATGAGCCCCAAATACTTTAACCTTAATTGCATTTTATGTATGAAATTTATTTACTTTTAAATTGTTGCTTATTATTTATTTATACTTGCTTTCATTATTTTACTTGTATATATTTTTTCTATCTTCTATATATATTTTTATTTTACTTGCATATATTTTTTTCATTATTTTACTTGTATATATTTTTCTGAAAATTACTTGGGTATCTCTTGAGTTGTGATGAAACACATCATAATCTTTCCTCTAATAATTAGTGAAAATGATTTTTCAGTTACTGGTTTCTTACCTACTGGTAGGTGTTTTATTTTTAATTAAGGTTTTCAAGAAAGAAACAGCCTTACATGTATAATATAGGTAGGATTAAGGGTAGGTTAGAGTGATATTCTTAATATTAATTAAACTCAGAAGCTAGAAAAGAAAATATGGACATGTTTGCCGATTTAAAATTGTGTTTAGAAAAGATACCATACTACAAAGACTAGTGATTGATTTTGTAACAATATATTTGCAACACATGTCACAAAGAGTTGCCATCTATAGTATTTTAAGAACTCTTACAAATGTGGAAGATAATTAAAAAGCCACATAGCAATAGCAGCAAATGGACAGACGATAAGAATATGCAATTTATAGAGGGACAAATATAAATGGTTAGCAAACACATAAGAATATGCTTAAACTGACTATCAAAAAAGAAATGCAAATTAGAATTAAAATGAGTTATCACATTATACTTACCAGATTGATAAATATTAAAAAGTAAAAACAAGTGTTGGTGAGCATTTGGGAGAAAAAGTTTCTCTCATATATTCCTGTGAAATGGAATCATTATAGTTTTGGGGAACATCATTATTAAAAAGAAAGTACATACTTCCTTCAACAAAGCTATCTCACTCTTGGTCACTATTCCATACAACAAAAACAGGAGTATGAAAGGATATGTGTGCAAAATTTGGTAATAATTAAAAACAAAATGCGTGACTATTAATAGGAAAATGATTAAATTATTACACCCAACCATGAATATTATCAAGTCTGTTTTGAATTTAGAGCTAGAACAGTAGACTTGAAGAAAGTTCCATGTAGTATTATGGAATGAAAAAAGCATTATGCAAAAGAATGTGTACCATGCAATTTCATTTTTTAATAAAGCAGTAGCGCACACACACACACACACACACACACACATATATACCAATGTGAATGTGTATATATACATTAGCATATATTTGCTTATATATGTTTATTTATATGTTTGTATATGATTAATGGTACATAGACAAAAATAGAGGTGAATGCCTACTATGTTATTAATATAGCTTAACTTGGATGAGGACTGAGTGGGATGTGATTTGGGATGGGAAAGGAAAAGAAAAGGGACAGGAGGAGAAGCAGAAAGCAAGTATAGAAAAGAATGCGTTTTTAAAAAACACCTCTGAGCCCACCCCAATCAAAATGGTGAAGTGAGAGATCTCAGGGTTCTGTACCCCACAGAGGCTTTGAGCAACCAGCAAAAGATTGGTAGAAATATTTTTCTCAAAGCTCTAGTCCCTCATGGTGGAGAGAGGGACTCACCATGCCAGAACTTGCCCTACTTGTAAAAAACAGTTCATAGAGCTCTCCTACAGAGTGTTGTGGGAGAGCAGTCAAGTTACACTGCTGGGGCAAGGGATTACTGATTATAGGAGATGTGGTACAGGCCCCGGAACTTCAAGGAAACTGTTTCCCAGAGATGAGGGACTATTTGTAACTATATAAATGGGGGATTTCCTAGAGCTACACACATATGCCCAAGACAAGATGCCTGGGCTTTTTGTTGTTTGTTATTTCCTGGTACTCAAGAAAAACTCTGTTATGATATTAGTGGATAAAAGCTTAAGGAATAGATGTCTCAGGCTAAATTCCAGTGAAAACATATTACAATATCAAAGTGTCCATGTTTCAACAAAAAGTTAGAAAATTTACAAAGAAACAGGAAGTGATAGTCCAAGCAAAGGAGAAGATTAAGGATTAGAAACCATCAATGAAGAGGATCAGACCTGGGACATATCATAAAAAGACTTAAAAAAGATGGACCTAAATATGCTCAAAGAGCTAAAGGAAATCATGCACAAAGAACTAAAGAAAACCAGGAAAACAACACGTGAACACAAAGAGAATATCAGTAGAAAAGTGGAAATTATAAAAAGGAAGCAAACAAAACTGAAATCCCTAGAGGGGTTCAATAGCAGACTGGAGTTGGCAGAAGAAAGAATCAATGAACTTGAAGATATGACAATTGAGATCATTCAGTCTAAGGAGAAGAAAGAAGAAAGAATGAGTAAAAGTGAACAGAGCCTAAGAGATCTGTTGGACACCATCAAATGTACCAATGTATACATATGGAAGTCCCAGAAGGAGAAGAGTGAAGGGGGAGAGAATATTTTTTAAAAAATAAAGGCTGAAAACATCCCAAATTTAATGAAATATGTAAATTTTACAGTCTATGTTCTTTCTCCTTTCTTTTTATTTAGTTGTTGGAATTTATACACCATCCCTACAATTACTGGTTTGAAAGGACAGGTCAATAGACAATATTGAATTTTCGGTTTGTATCTCCACTTTCTATGTCCTACTTTCTTGCAAATGCATAAAATGTAATGATTAATCATTGGTTTTGGACTCATAATGTATAGGGCATAAAATTTGTGATAAGAACTGGAAAAAGGGCAGCAATGGAGAGGCATAGGGACATAGTTTGTGTATACTACTGAAGTTAAGTTATCAAAGCAAATGAGATTGTTACAGATTTAAGATCAAGCCCCATGGTAACTATAAAGAAAATAGAGACTATGCAAGTTCATAGAGGCAGAAGAGCACAGGTTGACAGAGGTAGGGGAAAGGAGGAATGGGGAGTTAATACATAATGGGTATACGGTTTCTGGTAGTGGAAATGGAAACATTTGAGTAATGGAAGGTGATGAGAGTATCATAATATGATGAATGTTTCGAATCCTTTTATGGTATACTTGGGAGTTGTTGAGATGGAAAGTTGAGGTTGTATGAAAGTTTCAATAATGACTACAACAACAAAAAAGAACAACTAATGAAACAATGACAATTAAATGCAATATATGATCCTGGATGGCATCTAGCAAGAAAGGAGAAAAGGCTCAAAGAGGCATTATTGGGGCATAAAAAATTGGAATATAGAATGTAAGCTTTATACTGATTTTAATTTTCTTAAACTAAACTGTACTTAAGGTGGTTACATTGAGAATATCCCTGTTCTTAAGAAATGTATACGGCAGTATTAAATGTTCAAGGGGCATGGCGTATACAATTCTCAAGTTTTCAGAAAATGTATTGAAAGATAGATAGGCAGACAGACAGATAGATGGAAAGATAGGATGATATGAAAATGTGGCAAAATGTTAAAACTGATGGATCTCAGCACTGGTGGAGGGAGAAGTGTTGTGGGGAAAGGATATGTTAGTGTTCTCTTTATGGGGTTCGTACTATTTTTGTAACTGTCCTGCAAGTTTGAAAGTATTTCAAAGTAAAAGTTAAAAATAAAAGTGGACATCCCTCTCTCTTCCAAGCGCTTTGGGGGCCAACTTTACAGTGAACATTAATATGTTATGTATCAGAAAAGATGCCTGCTAGTACAGTTAATAGACAACGGTGACGTAGCAGCCTTAAACAATGAGCAAATATATTATTTCATTTAATTAAAAGTATTGAAGTAGAGCAGTTCCAGGATGATTAAACTGGGGGTTAATAATGATATCAAGGATACAGATTCCTTCCATCCTTCATTTCTGACACCCCCAAGCTGTTGACTTTGTCCTCAGCTACCTCTTTCCAAGGCCAAGATGGTGGTCAAATCTCCAGGCTTAACAGGCAGTCATGACCTTGTTCTATATTTATTATAAGAAATTAGGAAACCTGTCCCAAAATCAATGACAGATTTGGGCAATAGATTGCCCAGTACAGGTTCTGCTGATCAGGATTTGCCACTTAGGCTTTAGATAGAATCCTCTTCTTTGGAGAATAGACATCTGAATAAAACTAGGTTTCTCTTAGGAAGGAAGCAAAGAGAAATACCTGTGAGTTAAACAATCAGGTCTGCTATATATAATGTAACCCAATATGCATTGATATTAGAAATACATGTGTTTGTATAGTTGTATGAAGATATTCATAAATTAAATTTCAAAAAGAAAGCATATGTCTTCATTAATAAAAAAGATAGCAACTGTTCAATGTATAATTTTAGAAGTACAGTACAAAGGCTGCTTTTTTATGACTTCAATCTACATGGAGGAAATTTTCTAGATAACTCCACAACTATGAGAAATAACACGACAATTTCTTTATGTCACTTAATTGGTTAAGAGGTTAACCTTTTGCTCCACCCCAAAACAAGCAAACCATTAATCTTCAAACAACACAAATGCTTTTTTTTTTTTCCATCTTCCCTTTTTTACATTCATTTACGGAAAGGTTGATAAAGTTTCATCCTCTATCTCTGTGCAATGTGTAGGATTAGACTCGGTGAACCTATCCATTTGACTTTTAAGAGCTCTTAAGGATTTTTAAATCATCACACAGTATCCATCAGGACAAATAAATGAGAAATTGCTCAATTCTTTTCAAGCAGGATACATTCTGTGACCTATCTTTTCCATGACCTACAAGACTTTAGGAAAAGAGCTTCCAGAGTTTTATTGGCAACGCCACTATTAGACGGACGTCCCTCTCTCTTCCAAGCGCTTTGGGGGTCAGCTTTAAAGCGAACATTAAGCGAATGGCTAATGGAATTAAGGGTATAATAATAGAAGGATATAGTGAGACAATTGTATTAACAAGGAATAAATCATGTTGAATGTAAGGTAAGTGTTTTTTAATTGATTGATGGGAAGGATGCTCCACAGGTTTTGTCGGGGAGTAACAGCCATTTACCTCCCCAGCTACTTTAAAAAGCCAAAATGTAGAAAAAAAGATAAGAAAATTATGCAGTGGGAAGATAAATTATTCAGAGAAGATGGCCATTTTGTGCTGACATCACTAATGTGAAAAGGCATTAAATCTTTGACACCGGCTTCATTCCTTAGGAGCTGTGGGGCTGAAATAAGGTTTTGTACTAGAAATTAAAACTAAAATATCTACTGAAGCTTTCCTCTGTGCCAAGAATGGCTTCCAAGGTGACAGGATACATGAAGACATAGCAGATACTCTGATTTCCAAGTCAAATGACAACAGCCTTGCACTCTGAAAACTAGTGACTGCCTATATTATTATAACAATCTAGCTATGGACATTTTTCATCCAGTTGGCAAAGCTTATGTGTGCCGATATCAAGGGAGCTACAGGGAAGACATTTTAAAGAACTATTAGATACTAAAAAAAACCCTTGATGTTGAATTTCAGTACTAAATGGTTTTTATCATACACTCACAAAGTTACCAGGTTCCCCTCTAGAATTTACTTCCTTTTATATTCTATTATAATACTCCTCATCTACAGCTACACCTATTATTCAGCTACTAGTACAACCCATTTCAGACCAGCAATACTCTAGTGACTGTTTATTGTAAGATTCAGATATGAAGTGGAGTGGGTAGATTCAATCTATGTGTGGGAGAGAGGTCATGCTTGTTGCAATAACAACTTTAGGAGTTCAAGTCTTTTCCCCTTATAAAAACGTTTCTGCTGCCTCTGATTGCTTTATTAACTAAATTCATACAGTGTAATCCAGGAATTTTTCCCTCCATAATGTTAGAAACAACAGATGATCTGAATATATTAAAAAGAAACACAATTTTATCAAAGTCTCCAAATTTTGTCAGTTCTAGATTTTTAAAATATAGACTGATCTGTTTGTAAATTATTCATCTCTTTTCTTCTTTTATTTTTTCCTGTCATTAGAGGGGAGTGGGACTGACAATTACTAAACACTTACTTTGAGTCATGCTAAGCATTTTACAAAGATAATTTAAACTTTATTCCTTTCAACCCTTCTTTGCAATAGATATTATCATCCTCACTTCACAAATAAGGAAAGCAAGGTTTGAAAGGATTAAGCACTTTTTCCAAATTCAAATTTCTACTTAATGATGATGGGTAGAATTAGAACTCTGGAATGTATTATTCCAACTCTCTCTATGATACCAGACTGTAGTGAAGATTGTATGCTCTCCATTGTACCATACTGCGGTGGTGATATGTGAAGTACCATGAGATGCTGCAATAGAGAACACATGCGATCTTTCTGAAACTAATTTTCACAAGTTGGATACTTTGGAAGCAGATACCGAGAAAGAGTTTGGGGTACAAGATGTTAGAGTGAAAGGGAAGGAGAGGAAGCAAGATAGAGAAGAGAAAGAAATCAACCTGCAATGCTGGCCCAACAAGGCTATGGTGGGGAACCCTGGAGCAAACATTGCCCGTCAGTGTATACTGTGATAGGCTGAAATGAGAAGGCCTTTCTACCTCAAACTTGTTCAGTCACCAGAAGATGCAGACATACAATACAAAATGGACTGCTAAAATGGTTTGTTCTTTCTCTGTTTTTTGTTATCATTGAAGGGGAAGGGGAGAAAATGATGGTGAACTTGGATAAAGAACTCAAGCCTGGATTCTTTGCAGTAAGAATACTGCACTCTATATATAGCCTTAACTTCTTTTCTCCTACAAGAGTTGTGTCCGAAGTCTAAAGATTATTTCACCTCTCCTTCTCGATATCTCTTTCCACTGCAAATCAACAAGTATATATAATTTACCTTTGTGTGAACTTTCTTACACCAACATTTTTTTGAATATGCCAATTTTCCTTTTGGCTGATTCAATTATCTATATCTCATATATCAACTGATCTCAGAATTAGCTTATACAACTTGTTCAGTTGACTTCTATTCCTATTCTAAATTATAGTCAAAACGTTAGGTTTTTAAAACCTAATGTGCTATTCCTGGATACTTCTTATGCTATAGTGGCCTATGTATAAAATAAGCCATTACCCGGTTCTCTCATTTTGTTGTGATTTTGTCTGTATTGTATCTTCCTGTTGATTTCCTTTCAGCCAGATGTCATGACATGGTCGCTACAGTTTAACCTGTTGGGGATCTCTGGAGCAAACAATCTTTTGTGAAATAATGCAGAATTCACACTTCTAAATGTTCACTACTTGCTCCATTGGAACTAGTATTTATAATCAACTTCCAGAAATCTGATTTGTTTCTGTGGCCCATCATACTATTTACCATTGCTGATTTTGTAGTCAATGTTCTCCTTGTCTAAAGTCAGCAAAGAGTGAAGGTCTCCTTAGTGCTATGGGAGGAGGAAGAAAGCTGAGGACTTTCGGAAGTCAGTTTATTCACAGCCTCAGTTTCTCCGGGTATAAAATGGGTTCAATAGCATCTTCTGTTTGGGACTGTTGCAAGTCCAGACATGAAATATGGGAACTTGCTGGCACATAGTGCTTGCTCAACAATGACAGGCCAGGTTTGAACCCCAGTTCTTGGTTGAGGGTAATAACTAACGCTTCTCAAGCACATTCCGTGTGGAGGAGGAGCAGGCAACTGTGCTGGCCCATGATGACCACGATCAGGTGTGACTCTCCAGAGCGCAAACATCCCAGGGTTTCAGGCCTGGAGCAATGTTGCCAGTCAAAAGTGTGACAACTCCAAACCTCTGTTCAAAAAGAATCCATTCTGGTGTTGATGTTTGCACAACATTCAATTAGGACCACTGAATTGGATACTTGAAAGTGGTTAAAATGGGAAATTTTGTTGTATATATGTCACCACAATAAAAATTAGAATAAAGTATGAATGTTCTCCCATGTGTTTTTTGGAAATACATGTGTGATTGAACAGTGGTAACCTTCTCTCTTTTTCCCAACCCATTGCAGCCAAATTTTGAATTATAATAATGTAATCAGTTCTGAGCCATTCTCAGGGTAACAAACAACCTTTAGAACTAAAGTAGCACTATATGATTCTGCTGGGACTCAGGTAGACCTGGAAAGAAATTAAACTTTTTCTACATAATAATGGAAGTACATGGATTCCAAAGGTAAGATGGGCTACTTGCTAGTGGAGGAAAAATTCGTTTCTCTGTTTGGATCTAAACAAGGGTTTCTCAACCTTTTTTCAATGAAGTAAAAAGCCACAGAGAGCAGCCAGAAGCTGGAAGTCAAGGGAACCAAAGAGAAAGAGAAAATATTACTATGTGCATTGCCATATGAAGGAATAACCAAGGAACCCCAAGGATTGTCTGCTAGTCAGAAGATACTAATCCTGGGAGGAAGCCAGATTTTCAGCATTTGGAACTGTAAGCCAGTAAATTCCTGTTATTAGGCCAACATATTGTATGGTATTTGTTCTAGCAGCTCAGAAACTAAAATAGGTAGTAACTCATGGGTCCTGCTAGAGTGGAGATCCAATGCTGGGCCAACTGTGGTGAGGGGAAATAGCTCTTTGTATCATGTAAATTTCTACTGCAGCCACGTACATGAGAGGAAAAGCAGTTCTTAGCATAATTATACCAACCAATTATACCATAATTAAATTTATTGGGTGCTTACTATGTGTCAGACACCACAGTAATCATTTTAACTGTATCATTTCATTTAATTCTCAACTATCAAACAATGTACTGTTTTTAACTACATCCCCATTCCCAGCCAGATCTATAGAGAGAAAACTGAGGTTCAGAGAGATTCAGCACTTTGTCCTGATACTTAGGCAGAATATGATAGAATTGAGATCTGATGCCAGGTAATCTGGCAGAACAGCCCGTAATTTGTCCGCGCTATACCAGGCTACTTTACAGAAGGAGAATGGGAGTGGTGCTGGGAAGAACATCCCATAAGTGTCCATTATATGCACAGACTCCTAGTCCTGGATTATTTCAGGGAAAGAAGTCCAGCATTATTTCAAGCATGATGATAAATTCCACAAAAGTCCGATCATTAAACACTTAACCTCCTTAAAAATTGTTGAAATCTAAGTGCATCTATTAAATATGATATATTTGACTTAAAAAGCCAAATACAAATATAGTTCTTTGATTAGAGGTGGATATATTGTATAAGATAGTATCTCTTAATATTATAATAGAAACCCCAGTATGCTAATAACAAAGGGGAAAAAAGAAAATCTAGAGAGGAAGAGGCTGAAGAAGGCTTCTGGACTTCTTTTTCGTTTTCATAGTTTTTTTTTTCCTGCCTTCTCATCATCTTCCTTAAGCACTTTTAAAAATCACATAGTTTGGGTGGGCCACGGTGGCTCAGCAGGCAAGAATGCTCACCTGCCTTGACAGAGGACCCGGGTTTGATTTTCGGTGCCTGCCCATGTAAAATAAAAAAATTTAAAAAATCACATAGTTCGTCTTCTATGAGCAGAATATGACCTTAGTCAGCTGACTTTTCTAATCATGGGGTTTTAAGACCCTCTACCAATTGGTATCCTGTTTCTGATCATGTTTTTAATCCCCCACCCAGATAAAATGCTTTGGTGTGTTAAACCTTCTACATATATTTCTAGTTTTAAAACTGTTCTAGTTTGCTAGCTGCTGGAATGCAATATACCAGAAACGGAATGGCTTTTAACAAGGGGAATTTAATAAGTTGCTAGTTTATAGTTCTAAGGCCGAGAAAATGTCCCAATTAAAACAAGTCTAGAGAAATGTCCAATTTAAGGCATCCGGGGAAAGATACCTTGGTTCAAGAAGGCCCACGACGTTCAACATTTCTCTCTCAGCTGGAAGGGCACACGGCAAACATGGCAGCATCTGCTGGCTTTCACGTGGCTCTACCAAAAAGGGACTCTCTCTCTCCAAAATGTTTCCTCATTTTAAAGGATTCCAGCAAGCAACTCCACCTTCAGTGGGTGGAGACACACCTCCATGGAAATCACCTAATCAAAAGTTACCACCCACAATCGGGTGGATCACATCTTCATAGAAACAATCAAAATGCTCCCACCCAGCAGAGCATTTTGAATATTGAATATTGAATGAGGATCAAAGGGCATGGCTTTTCTGGGGTCCACCACAGATTCAGACTGGCACAAAAACCAATATACAGGCTGCTGGTCTAACCTTCAACAAATTTCTCCATTTGCTATGTCTCATCCTCAACCAACTGCATTCAAAATTTGACATTAGACTACAGTTCACAAATCCCTGTTTATGAGTGTTCTGATGAGAGGTTAGTTGCCTCCCAAAAGCTGAACTGGTGGTAGGGATTGACTGAACAGTGGGAATGGAAATGGAACCTTGGGAAGCAGCTGAAGTCAAGAAAAAGACTAGGAAAGAAATAAGAGAAGGGTTGTTGAGGAACAGAGAAGCCAGGCACCAAGGAAGAGAGCAAAAATGTGTAGTGGGCTGAGTGTCCACATGGTTTCTGGTTTTCTGTCATAATACAAATAAAATAGGGTAGAGGGCTAAGGGACCAAGGATTCTAAGGTACTACAGGCAGTTTAGAAATGGTTAGTCATCACACAAAACTAGGTAAGTGTGCTGGTTTGAAGCTGTTCTGTGCCCCAGAAAAGGCCATGTTCTTTTAATTCATTCCTATGAGGAAGGACTATTGTGGGTGGGAACTTCTGATTAAGTTGTTTCAATTGGGATGTGACTCCAGCCCAATCAAGGTGGGTCTTAATCCTTTACTGGAGTCCTTTATGAGAGGATAACTTTAGAGAGATGATAGAGAGAGGAACACTGAAAAAGCTGAGAGAGAAAAGCCCCAGAGGAGGCTGAGAAAAAAAAGCCACTTGAACCAGAAGCTGAAAGTAATGGAACCCAGGAGTATCAGTTTCTTCAACTGTAAAAAAAGACCAGCAGGCACCAGTCATATGCCTTCCCATGTGGTAGAGGTGTCCTAGGTGCCTTCAGCCTTTCTTCAGAGTACAGGTATCATCCTATTGATGCCTTAATGTAAGCATTTTCATGGCTTAAGAATTGCAAATTATAAGTTAGTAAATTCTGATTGTAAATCCAGGCATTCATTGCTGGTACATTGCATTTTGCAGCTTTTGCAAACTGAAACTGTAAGGAAGCAAATGAAGCTCAGAAGGGGACTATAGGCTGGGAGAACTGGGATGGGTGAAGCAATATAAGAGATGGAAAATAAGGATAATGAGTTTGGAAGGAGGACATTTCAAGTATGAGATTTTGGTGATGGAACAAAATCATCCCCTTGGTGCACCTCTGCCTGAATGACAGGGAACCCTATCTTTTCCAATAAGAAAAGAACTACCATTAAGTTATGATTTTGGCTGATAGAATCATTACATAATATTTGGTGTTGTTCTTGTCCTATCACTTAGAGGGTTGATGAAAAAATTATTTGTAATTGGTTGATATTTGAGATTCCATTCCCAAGATCATCATCTATTTCTTTCTTATACACTGAAGCAATATGTAGTGGAACGATTATGGATTTTGGAGATTGATTTCCATGTTTAAGCTCTGCTTCTCTTATTGACAGTGTTTCCCTGGGCAGGTATGAAGATTTTGAGTCTCAGTTTCTTCATCTGTAAAAAAAAAAAGATAGAGCATTAACTTTTGCACAGAAAACTTCTAACATAAAATAACACCTATGAAAGGCATTTGTATATTACCAATGACTTTATTTTAATATCCTGCATTTAAAATTGGGTTGGTAAAATTAGCTCTGATAGGTATTACAGAGCTGCTGCCTTACTCATTTTTATATCCTTGATGCCAAATATACTACCTGGACTATAATGAGTGGCAAATAAATCTTTGGGAAACAAATGAATAAATGAATGAATTGATTATTAAATGTGCAAAAATACTATTTGATATAGAGTTGAATATGGCATTATGTTAAGCTTTCTTGGAACTAATCCAAGGGTCTTTAGTAATTTTTAAAGTACCAAAAAGATTTTTTTTAAGATCTACTGGTTTTTAGGCATAAATCTGTACAATAATGTTAAAGTGAGATTTTTGAGTATTTTCTAAAAGTTTGAAATCCCTACAATTGAAAGAATCTGAAGATAATGTACTTAAGTCTTATTCTTTAGATTGGAATGGCTATATGTCATGGATTTCATTTCAATGTTTGGTTGACCAAGAATGCCTTTTTAGTCTTTGCTTTCAAGACATTGATAGGGTCAGGTTTTTAAGTAGATGCTACTTAAAACTCTTTCAAGCTTATTTTCCTTTCATGGGATTGTTATCCCTATGGAGCAATTTGGTGAAATCTCAATATCTTATTGGGCTAATTTGACCATAGCGGTTCTTAATTTTTCTGACCATTTGATGGTGTAAATTCCTGTAAATTAACTTAGCTTTGCTATTAACTAAGGGTTTCAGGATGTCAGTGCAATTTCATCCATTAAAGACAATAATCTTGACCAAGCTCTGAGGTACTACTTTCATTTTCCCTTTGGGACTACTTTCTTTACATCTCTTGAGATACTAAAAATTTGTAGAATCATTTATTGTCTAAAGGTCTTGATTTGTTAGACTTAAACATCCTTTGTTGATTTGTTAGACTTATTAAACACAGAATGTTTGCTTTTAGCAAAAGGAAGGTTTGGAGCAAAGAGTTGAAATAGGTGGTGCCACTCTACTCTCAAGTTATGCTATTTTTTAAAATGGAAGAACTATATGCAAACTTACAGGAATGGCTTAATATTTAATACATAAGAGCTATAATTCTTCATGGATAATAGAAGTTGAATCTAAGGCATTAAAAAATTAACCACAGCAAATTGAAAGATAATGCCTACTGTTGAGTAGAGCTTTAGGTTGATTAATGCGGTAATTTGGGAGTGGAAGGGGGGAAGAGTCCTGTGCATCTTCATATGTTTCTAAATGGGGTTTTGTATTATCTAAAATCTGCAAGAATTGGTTGACTGAGTTATAGGGCCATGGAATAGAGTAAATAAATTGAATTGATAAGATGAACTACTATATGATTCTATTATAGTCAGATAATTTATATATATTCCTTTAATAAGATATTGAGACTGCTGTGTAGTGATTAGAAGTATGGATATTAGAGTTAGCCTGTCTGGGTTCAAGACATACACACTGTAGGAACTTGGCCAAGTTCTTTAGCTTTTCTGTGATTCAGTTTTCTACTCTATGCAATAGGGACGGCAATAAATAGCATCTTTTTCATGAGGTTGTTGTGATGACTAAATTCATTCATAAATGAAAACACTTGGAATAGGTCTGGCACAAAGTAAGAGCTCAAAAATGATAGCTATTGTTATTTTGTTTATGCGATATCTGAGTTAAACATTTGAGGGGCTGATTGTCTTTGGGCCATTTTATGTCTCAGCCTTGTTCTTTAGATTGGAATGGCTATATGTCATGGATTTCATTTCAATGTTTGGTTGACCAAGAATGCCTTTTTAGTCTTTGCTTTCAAGACATTGATAGGGTCAGGTTTTTAAGTAGATGCTACCTCATAATTCACTTTCAAAGTCTTATTTTCTGGTCAACTAGTTTCTTAGAAATAGACACCACAGAAACCAGAACTGCATTACTCTGGGGTCATCGCTAGCACTAATAGAAGAGCTACTCGTAAGTATGGGAAAGAAATATAAGCCTTTTTGAAGCTTAACATAGGTCAGGGAGATAAAGATTATAGAAACAAGGTAGTGCCAAAAAATGTTTAAACATGGCTAGGTTATCCCAACAATGAAATATAGTCACAATAACATTTACTGAAATCAGTGGTTGAGAGAACAGGCTCTGAATCAAATTGCTAATACAGATCTTCACTGAACAAGTTACTTAAGCTTTTCTCACTTGGTAGAATGGGGATGTTAGCTGTAAGGATTAAATGAGATAATGCATTGTAAGCTCTTACAGCAGTGCCTGGCACATAGTAAGCATTCTATAAATTTTTGGTACAAATATGGGTTCCTCTGAGCTAAATATTTTGTACGTATTCTTTCACACATTACAGCCATGTGATAAAGTAATTTGTCATTGCCTTTTACAAATGTGGAGACCAAAGTTGAGAGAGGTTAAATAGCTTGCCAAAGGTCCTACGTGAGTAAGTAGTGGAATAAGGACCTGAACCCAGATCTGATTCTAAACCCCAAGCACTTATCCATTATGTCATATTGCATCTCATACTTTGCAACAATTTGAAGGAAGTCTGATAGCGTCCTGGTAATTGTGGACAAGATTATAATGCACAATTAATTATAAACAGTGATATTGTATGTACTTTATTATTACTATGGCAAGTTACTTAGACTTTCTTAACCTAAGTCTTATTTAGAAATTGATGAAATGATGCCTCCTGTATAAGATTATTGTGAGTATTAAACAAGGAAAAATACATGAATCTCTCAATGCATGGTAAGCCCTCAGCAGATATTCTTTCCATTTCTCTTTTTTCATCTTATGCTAGGTATAGGCCATTCTGTTTTATCATATGAACTATATGTAAAATGCCTTTTTGGTTCTTTCTTTCAATTGGGAAGTTATTATTAAATCCTTTTGGAAACATGACAAGTTATAACCAGCTAGCTACCAAATGCCAATACAGTTGTGGGAACTCTCCAAAGAAGATGCACTCAATAAGGACTACTCTAATCATAGTCTTAAAAAGACTACACCTACTCTCCCAAACCCTAGTCAAATAGATGAGAATCTATTTTGGAGCAACAACTGTTAAATATCTCTTGAGCTTCACAGCTCCAGTGATAGAGCCTAGGCCATGGGAAGCACCCAGTATATATTTGTTGCTTCACTGATTCAAAGAAGAGAAAAGGAGCAAGATATTGGTCATCTTGAATTTATCTGTAAACTTAAACTTTCCATTTTAATAATCAAATTGTGGAAGGTCATTCATTTTTTAATTTCACCTGTAATTTTCTAGAGCATTCATCTTTATTTAGACTAACCAGAACACTTAAGAGCTGAATTATTAATCTGATGTATTGAGATGCACTTTATTTAATGTTAATTTTAAAATTTGAATTCAGATAACCAAAAAGCTGGAGCAGGAATTATAAAAGAACTTATTTCATTGGTAATGATTTGTTGATTTCTTCAATGTACCAAGAACTTTAAAGTTTCTATGCGAATGTTTAAATTCAGGTAGGAATTAAAAAAAAGTTCTCTGAGCAGATTCACTATTGATAATAAAGTTAAAACTACTTTATCATCTGTTTAAAATGAGTATTTTGAGTAGTGACAAAAAATTGAAATTGGTGACTTTACTGATTGATACTCTTTTTTCAGATGTATCATAACATGCCATTGTATCTACTTTAAAAATACATGCTTCAAACACTTTAAGAATAATTTTAAGATGAATTTCTTCAGAGATCTTAAAGTGCTTTGCACCTATTTTCTGAGTGGTAGGACATTTGGATCTAAAAATAATGACAAAAAAAGTTTGTTTCCAACTTTTCTTATATGTAGGTAATTGATATTCAACAGCCCAGTTGCCCCATTTGGTCCTACGTTGACTTTTCAACACAATCCTCTTGCTCTGTTCTCAAAAATTGACAGGGGATTTTCTGACTAATAGCTAACATTTCTGATAATATTATGTTTCTGTGTTTTCTTCATAAATCAAATCATTTAATTTCAAAGCAATATTACAGGTATTTTACAGAAAATGCAACTGAGACCCAGGAAGCAGAAATAACTTATAAAGGTTCTACAGCTACCCAGATGCAGAGATGGAATTCCCCCCAGGTAGGCTGGCTGTAGACGCTGTGATTTCTTACTTTACTGTACAGTTTCTGAAAAGGCCTGTAATCAGCTGCTGATCTTTACCTCTAGCTCAGCACTTCAGGGAACTAACCCACACTGCATGGATCCTTTCTGTGCACACCTGGGTGAGGAAAAGCACCAGGATTCTCTTTGCATAGGGTTCAGGGCTGGTCTGCTGTATATCTTCAGGCATCGCAGGGGCTTGGATGCCAAATTTGCTCATTCTTTAATTAAGCTGCATTTGTTTTCTTCTCTAGCAAGGGTCAAACCTCAGCCCGCCCTCGTTCACCAGCTGCATCCCTTTTCTCTTCTTGCGATTTTGTGAGTGATTAATACTTGACTTCTGTGAAGACAACAGTTTCCTACTGACAAAACGGTCGGCTGCCTGGAAAAGACCTGTTTGCTGCTGTGTTAAATTGACCATCGCCTTCCTTTTTATTTGTATGAATTGAGAGCCACCAAAGTGACGAGCAGCAGGAATGACAGAACGTGGGGACATTGCCTGTTCCTTAGTAATGACCCTACTACTTTACTCAGCCGTCAACCCCTTCCTGATGCTCTTCCAGGGGAGCAGCTGGCCCTGGGATCTCAGCCTGGGGGAGAGGAGGAGGCTGAGCTTCCTGCTGGGTAAAGATTAAGCCCTGAGTAGCATTCATGCAGAGGCCTTAAAAGGGAGCCAGTTTAAGATGGATTTGTCTTGGAAGTCCTTCTTTTTCAGTGAACACTGGTGATTACCTCTGAGTGCACCCTAGAAGCCACTCCCCATGCGCCAAATGTATGTGACTCCATCTAGGCGCTCATTGCCATCAGTTCATTCATCGTGAGTTGTTCACTCTGTCTCCCTGTGCTCCTCATCTCCGTGGTCTTGTGGTCTCAGATTTCTGCTGAAATGCTTTGAAAACGCAAGGAGAAAACAAAGGTTTAACCCAGTGGGAAGAAAAATCACTTAGCCACTTTTAGACTTAAAAGGTACTATAAAAACTCATGGCATTGTAGTTTCAAAGGCTAAAAACAACCTCACAGCCAGCATGCTGGGTAAAAGGTGTTCAAGTTCCCAGCATGACTTTGCTAACATCATTCAAACCATATCCACCAAAAAAACCACTAATAGTGGATCTGCTTTGTGGTGCTGTATCTTAGCCAGACTTGTCTAAAGACGGTCTGGTGGAGCTTTCTGTACTCCATAAATAGAAAGCTGTTTATTTAAATTTTCTGTGAAATAGAACTCTGGGGTTGCCCATTGTTCCTAATCTTTCCCCACCCCCGCAACCCCCAATCCCCGTAAATTGAAAGCAAATGGGGAATCCAAATTAAGTTTTATATTGCCACCACTGTTTTAATGCAATTCTGTGTGAAAATGTTGGAAACGGATCCCCATGGATGTTTTTGGCTCTGGGCACATTGTGTAGGCAATAGCTGATTATTTTCTCATTAACTACAGTGTTAGCTTTTTGTTCCATTTACTCCCAGAAGGCAGAGAAGCAGAAATGTAGTAGATGCTCTTGGGAGATGAATGTAAAGATGCAGAACTTCTGCCCTCTTCATTTATTCTCTTTACAGCAGTAGATTCCTCATAGACCCTTAGGATGGAAATAAAACTAGAGCTATATTAAGAGATAAATAGTGTTTTTATGAGGAAAGGTTAAAGAATCTAGAGAAGCAAAAATTCAGTAATTAATTTCTCTTGACTATATGAATCATTGTTTTAGAGAATTTAAGCCTGAAAAAGTTGCAAGAGGAGAATTAAATAGAAATGTCATTAACTCATTTATTAAAAAAGCATTTATTGAATGCCCCACTGTGTGTCTGGAACTAAGAGCTAATTAAAGGACTCATTCTTTAACCTCAAGGAATATGCGGCTTTGAATAGAAGAACTGCAGGTGAATGTCAAACAATTAGCACACAGTATTTCACTATAGAGTTCTGTTTTCTTGCCTAGGCAGGATATTGAAAACTGAATAAATAGAATCAAGTTTTAGAAATTTTAACTTCTCTACCTGGTCTTCTTCTCCTCCTAACCCCACTGCTTAATGTAAATCACATGGGCTCTCACTTCCATTTCAAAATGCAAAATGGCATTTTGGAAGTTTAATCACTTGTCTCAGGAATCCCTTCAGCTCTTCACTTTGAGAACCCAATCAACACTGGTACTGATTGGAAAGGTGGACCTTTCCACCCGCTTCTAGGCTTCTACTATCTGCTCCTATATTTTTGTGTCTTGAAGTTTAAGACTTGAAAACTTTACTTGGCTCTCCTATTTTTGTTTTGTTTTGCTCATAATTCTAAAAAGTCATGATTTAATTCTTTCTTCCCCCCCGCTCTTACTTTTACCAGTCCACTGTAATTATCAGGAATGAGTTTGGTGGATAGTAATAGAAAATAATAGTGACTTAAAGAGATGGGGGTTTGTTTATTTTACATAATAAGAAGTTCAGGGGCAGGTTGCTCAAGGCTTGTATGACACTTCAGTGATACCATCAGGCACCAAGCCTTTTTAATATTTTGCTTTGCTGTCCCTTCTGTGTTCATCTATATCCTCTTGCTTGTTGCCTCCTGGTTACAAGATGGCTGCTGCATCTCCAGGCCAAATGTCTGCAGTCCAGACAGGTAGTTGGGGGAGGAGTAAAGAATCAAGGGATTATGTCTGCTGAATTTATTGTCCCATCTTTTTTTTTTCTTAAATTAGGACATGCCAAAGCTCTCCCAGAAATTTCATCTAATAAACTCATGCTTATATCTTGTTGGTCAGAATTATTTATCACATGATTAATGAGGCAGGCTGGGAAATTTGGACATGGTGGTAAGTGTTGGGTTGCCAAACAGCAAAGGAATAGCTATGAGCGCTGCACTTAAACTCACACGAAGTATTCAAAATTTCAGGGACAGCCTATGGAGCAAACCTGAAGAGGGGTTGAAGAGGCAATTTTGAATTGATTAATATTAGACCTAAAATAATGCTGATACATGATGGTACTCTCTCATCTGAACATGAAGTATTTTCCCAAATCAACAAAACTTTTTGGGACTTTTCTTCCTTTTATTTTTTTGTGTGGGCTGGCACCAGGAATCGAACCTGGGTCTCCAGCATGGCAAGCAAGAATTCTGCCACTGAGCTACCATTGCATCACCCTCTTCTTTTTTTTAATAGCAGTTTTTCTCAAAAGTAAGACACCATAAGCAAACATTCCCCAAGTTCTATCACAGATTCCCATGAGAACAAACTAAAAAGAAAAGACGAATGTGAAGCAAGTAAACAAAAAAAATATGTATTTTGAGTTCTGATCCCTGGTAGACTTGTCCTGATTTCTTTAAGGTCCTAGGGATTTGGGCTGTCATAATTTTCTAGCACATAATTTTTATAGTAATATCAATAATCATCATACACCTCTCATAACCAAATATATAAATTTGCTGAAGAAACGATCTGTCAATGTATTCGAAATAAGACAGGAATCACAATAATTCATGTTTAATTGCTACATAGCAAAGAAGTCAACAAAAATATCAAAATTTTTTCTTTTTCTCTTATTTTTTTGGCATTTTGCCAGGTACCTTAGTTATGGAAACGTTTTCACAAAACTCTATTTGTCCTAATTAATTTACAAATGAAAAACTTTTGTAATGTATATAGGATTCTTCTCTTCTTTTGAGTTTGATATTGTCTTTCTTTGGACCAAGAAATATGGTGCTTTAAGTCTCAAAGAGATTAAATTTGGGAGTGACATCTTCTTGAGCACTCCAATCCATCACTTCAAAGGACCCAATTACTTTAGTGATCATTGACTAACTACTGGTAAGAGAATCTCCAAAGTGTTGTACTTCTAAGCCAAAGCCAAAGTACAAATAGAGCTTCCCACTAACCAAAGCATCCCATAGTTTCAGCCTCCATTTGCAAAGAGATCCTTTAAAAGTCTGCTGTTCTGCTGCTCTGCTTATTTTTCACCAGGAAGACCAATACCAGGGAGCAATCATTTGTCCACTCTGAAGAGGTAGCAATGATTGCAACATATCACCGTGTTAACGTGTACTATTTCCCCGATGTCTCACAGAGGAGTTCAGACTCAATTAGTCAAGGTGGGAGTACTGAGTCTTCTCTACATACAGAATAAAATGAATTCCGGTCCTCTAGGCAGAGGAGAAAATAGGGCGAGTCCTTCCTCACAAGACACTTATGGCCACAGCTGTGCAAATTCAGATTAAGATGAATAGGCTTGTAAATACTGAGTCATTAGGAGTGAGACCTTCCAAATCTCAGCTCAGGCAACATTTTCCTCCAAAGATCAAATAAATCACCTTGGGACTGAGTGAGAGAGAGAAAAGAGGTTTGAGGACTGACTCTTGAGGCCCAGTAACATTTTAAAGTTGAAAAGGGAGGAGTATTTGACATTAAGTGTATGTATCTCTTTCTCCTCCAATAGGTTCCAGGTTTTTAAAAGGAAAGGCAAATTCCTACACACACACACACACACACACACACACACACACATATATTTTCCTAGTACCTAGTACCTAGCAGTATATTATATTTTTTCTACTCTAAAACAAGCAGCAGAGCATTTCTTATAAACTTGTCAGAATTTAATGTGCAGGTAAATAGGCTTTTTATTATAAAAGAGGCACAGAAGAGTACACTGAATATCCAAATCCTATAGCAAGTGAAAGGAGGAATAAAGTGTAGGACAAAGGATTATGTAATTCTACCTGTAAAGAGTACTATAGTACCCATTTATGGTCATCTATTTTTCATGATAGGCACATGACTGAATCATTGGAACACACATCTCTTTGTTTCAGGTCTCCTAAAGAACATTAATGTTCAGAGAAGCATTCAACAAACATTCATTGAGTCTCTGCTTGTCCTGGGTACTGTGAAGAGTGCTGGGCGTACAAAGATGAATAAGATATGTCCCTGACCTTTAGAAGTCCACATCTAGGTGGAGACTGTCAGGGCAGACATTTGAAGCATAACTGAAATATAGTATGACCTGAGCCCTAATAAAAGGGATAGAAACAAAGTTTAGCCAGAGAATATAGTGTAATGGTTAAAAGCATGAACTCTGACTTCAGATTGCCTGAGTCTAAGTCCAGACTTGGATTGAAAAGCTCTTTTATCCTGGACAAGTAACTTAGTCTTTCTGTGCCTTGATTTCCTTACATGAAAAATGTATATAATGACGATACCTACCTCTTTTTGTAGGGATTTAAAAAGGTAACGTATCTAAAGTACTTATAACATCGACTGCTTTATATTATTATAATATTAACCACATATATGTCTTGGCAATTATGATCATTATTGCATCAAGACCTAAAATAAGAGAGAGAAACTTTCTTCTGGTGCAGAAGGAGCATAGTTTCATAGGTGATTCTTGAGCTGGGTCATGAAGAATGAGTAAGAATGATCACCCTGGATCAAGAGGAAAGAGACATTCTAGAAAGACAGAGAAGCATGTGATAAGGCAAAGTAGTTTATTACGGCTGATGTTAAGTCTGTGTCCGGGATGTGGGAAGGAATGGGGTTGAAAATGAAGTTAGGTCATAGGCCTATGTAATAGACTTCATGTGCCATGCAAAACAACTTAGGTCTTCAAACCTTGTTCATGAAGGGGAAGTTATGGATGCTTCTAAATAGCTAAAACATGATCAGTTTTGTGTTTCTGAAGCTTACTATCAAACCACCATAAAAAATGGATTGAAAAAGTGTGAGCTTACAAAAGCCTTCAAAAAGCACTTATTCATTGCTTACTAAGTTCTAGATACCAGGAGAAAAAAAAAAATATATATATATATACACATATGTAGGAAATTGTCTTTCCCTTTAAAGACCTGGAACTTATCTGAGGAGACAGAAATACATACACTTAAAGGTAGTACAGTTTGGTAATTGTTAACCTGCAATATGAGTGAAGCATTGTGGCAGTGTCAGGGAATGGACAATTACTTTTGCTAGGGAGGCTGGAGTGAGGGTGGGGATAAGGGAACATTTACAGGGAAGGTGACATATTAACCATTTAATCACATAATATGTCCATGGAATAGTCATCGAGAGTGAATTGAGATCATGTGTGATGGGAGAACACGAAAGGAAAATCGAAGGTTTGAATGGCATATGAATAAAGATTGGCCTTTATTCAGTATAGAGTAGGAAGCTAGCAAAGATTTCTAAAATATAGGAAAAACATTATAGTTGTGGTGAAACTATTGGGTTTTAGAAACTGGTAGACTTTAGAAGACTGGGTTCAAATCCTAGTGCAGCCATTTGCAAACTGCGTGGTCCTGACAAATCATGCAAACTTTTTAAGCCTCAGTTTCCCCATGGAGATGATAATATGACCTACTTTGTCTTATAGGGTTTAGTGAGGGTGAAATGAGTAAATACATATAAAGCACTTAGAAGAGTACCTGAGATATACTTAACACTAAATAAATAGTAATCATTATTATTTTAATTACATCTGTGCTTTTGAAAGATAATTCTGGCAGGGGTATAGTAGAAAAGAGACTGGAGGCAGGAAAACTGGTTAGGAGGTTGTGAAAATCCAGGCAACGTAAAGCAGGAATGGGCAGAGGCAGTGTCTCTAAACATGCAAGAGAGGGTGTACTTGAGGTACATTTCAGTGACAGAGTGGACAGGGCGGAGCTGATTGTTAGGTGGGGATGGGAGGGTAGTGGGAGGGAAAATAAAGAGTTAGGTTTATATCAAAGATGACTCAGCTTTTTCATCTGGGTGATTAAACCAATGGTGAGGCCATTACTTGAGACACAAAATAAGAGAAAAAGTAGGTTTGGGAGAAAATAAACTGAATTAGATTTTAGATATATTACATGTGAGCTTTATATAGATGGCCAGATGAAGGGATCCAGAGGCAAATGGAAACACAGGTCTCCAGATGAGAAGAGAGGTGAAGACTGAAGATGCAAAGAGAGGTCTAGACTGAAGTTGCATTTTGAAATGATTTATATAGAAATCAGCAAACTTTTTCTGGAAAGGACCAGGTAGTAAGTGTATTAGGCTTTGCAGGCAATGTAGTCTCTGCTGCAACTACTTAACTCTGTCATCTTGATGTTACAGCAGTCATAGATAATACCTACACCAATGACATGGCTGTGCCCCTATAAAACTTTACTTACAAAAACAGCCTGCCGGCTCGATTGGCCCATGGGCTGTAGTTTGCCGGCCTATGTTATAGATGGTAAAGACACAGGAGTGGATGTGCTTGCACAGGGATAGTGAGTAAAATAAGATGGCGAGAGCTGAGTCTGTAGCACTGGGAAAATACCAATATTCAGGGTGGCTAGATAGGGAGAAGCCAGTGAAGTCACAGTTAGATGTGGACTGTCCTGTCCTTCCTACTGTCTTCCCAGTAATGCCAGGATTTGTTGGAGAAGATCCTAAAACTAAAACATTCCTGACCTATTTAATTCATCTGAACCAAAGAGGTGGCAAAGAAAGGAAGAGAGGTGTTTGCATTTTAACAAGGGTGTCAGCAGGGAGCAAATGCCCACTTAGCATATCTTGAACAAACTTTCTTTCATTTATTCCTCACCTTTTTGTCTTATAGCTCATATTTCTCCCTCTTCCCATCCATTCCAACTTTGCTTTCCCCCCTCTCTCACTCCCCATTCTGAAGTGTCCACCACAGTACCACCTGGGGGGTAAGATGGTAACCACCTGGCCAGTTATTTTGAGTAGTATTAACAAATGACAAATCTCTGGGTGCAGGAAAGGTAACAAGAGGTTGATCAGTAGTTCCAGTTATCTTTCCTTCATGTTTATTCCAGTCTGGCGCAGTTATTTCTAAGGGCCTGACATTGATCGACAGCTTCTATTAAGGCCTATCCAGGGCAGCTGGATTGAACAGATACATTAAATAAAGCAGTTATTGCTTTTCATTGCCTTTCCGTAAAATATCACTGCTAAATAGCTTCTGCCATCAGATGCAGTTAGGTACATGGTTTTAATTTGAGAGACTGCTTTATAACACTGCACAATTGACACTGGCCTTTGTTTCCCCTACAATAATGATTGTGTACATCCTAGAGAATTGATGGGCTGTCCTTTGAGGTGGTATTGGGAGGGGGCAGGAAGGGGGGGCTCCGGCTTTGTTATTCTCCCTCTCTTTTTATACATGCCAGGATTGTCACTTGTTTGCAGCATGGGCAGGAACAATGTCAAGCGAGGGCCCTTATCTCAGGATGTTGTAATGTAGCAACTGTAAGCCTTCGCCTGGAGACGAGATAAGCGCAACCTTACAAGCATGGAGGAGGGCAGGGGTGGGGAGGTGGGTGCATAATTGAGACAACAATGGAAAGCTGTCAGTTGCCCATTACAGCTCTTTCTGGTTCCATAGAAATATATGCATGTGGAACAGCGCATAACATGCATGAAAATAAAAGTCTGGAATGTTCATCTAATAATGATGTATTTGGAGCAGGATTATGCTGTCCAATGATATTCTTTTTTTTTTTTTTTATCTCTGAGCTAAACGCTGGGGCAGCTGTGTGCTTTGGCACAGTCTTCTGTCCCTCCTTTTGTGTGCTGCATATTAATCCTTTATTGAAGTAATTAAATGTGTGCTTAATGGCAATGAGCTGGCAGAATGAACGTACAATTGAATTAGCAGTTATGATTGGGAGCGTGCTACAAGATGAACTAAATGCAATTACTGTAGGCATTTCTTTCTCTAAGTCGAATCTGGCAACATGACATGACTTAATTAGAGGTTGTTAGATACACTCACTCCTTGATCTTCTCATGCGCAGCCGGCATTTTAGAGTTTCCCACCCAACCACCTATTTGCTCCTTTCCCCAACCTTACACAGACCCTACTCAATAAAGACAGACATTCACCTCTCCTTCCATTAAGATAAACTCTGACCTTTCCTAGCCAAAACAGAAGCTAATAGGGAAATCTTCAGCCACATTCTCCCTTGGTAAAATGTCTGGTGAATCATGGGTCCTGTGTCTTGTCGTCTTGTTGAGGTGAGGGTCAAAGCCCTAACAGGATCTGACATGCTTTGTGGACTGAGGGCAGGCAGGCACCTTGATATCAGCAAGAGTTCTACCTTGGATATGGGCTAGACTGCATTTCAACCATTCAGCTTTGCAACCGCTGAAAAGACTCCTGGGCAGAGAGCTACCCTTGATTTGAGAAGCCTGCAGTAGAGGGGTCTGAACAGATCGTCAGGCTCCTTAGGGGATACCTAGGCAGTCATTGGACACCTGGGAAACAGTGACCCATAGGAAGCTCTACATGAGAAGAAATGACTGATGTGCTGCATCATCTTCACTTATAGCTTTTGTAGCTGTCCTAAATATTAGTTAAATTAATGGTTCATAATCCTGGCTGCACATGAGAATTCCCTGGAGCCCTTTAAAAATACTGATGGCCAAGCCCCACCCCTAGAGATTTAATTGTCTGCAGTGAAGCCAAGTCCTTGTTGGTTTATAAATGCCCCAGGTGATTCTATTTAAATCAGGGATTGACAAACACTAATTTAACTAGATAACTTTATTCTAAAAAATTTATTAATCTGTTCTCCTCCTTCTCTTATTGCAGAACTTCTTGGCATAGTGCGATTTTTTTTTGGCTGGGGGGATGGGGGCTTGGCTCTCAGGGACATGAGTAATGGAGGGTGTCAGCAGATCATTATAGGGTAATAGATGGTGGTGGTTTTAATCCGATATTTAAAGCTATAGCTTATTCTCATCCCTAGGTTGAATCCTGAGGCTACTCTGGAAATGCGGTGCTAGGATTTATAATTCCATCAATTACTGACCTCCCAGATCTGTCCAACATGCAAGGGCTCTCATTAGTCGTGCCCCCCTGTTTTGCTTAGAGTTATTTACCAAGAGGCCAATCAATATTCTACGAGCAGACAGTTGGGATGTGAAGGCCTCATCAATCCACTTCATATTCTTTCCTCAAAATGGTGGATGGAAGCAGGAGGAACAACTTTTGCTATGAAATAGAAAGTAAGAACCCATTTCCACTTTGAACACCTAAAATGTACATTTTATTTTATTCTCATTTGTGTGTGATGAGGCAGGGCTCCTGGTCAGTGGGTGCTCCTAGGTCTGTTTTACAGCCTTCATTCTCTTTCCCAGGGCCATAAATGAAACCCTTTCAGCCCTAATGACCACAATGACTTTCCTCGATCATGTTATTGCTACTTTGGCACATTTATTGCTTTCACATGCACTAATGGATGAGTTTGGATATGTTAACAATTTATATATCATTTGATCCTAAAAAAGAAACCCTACCGAACTAACTTGCCCCCACGATTGAGTAGCTTTTAAGGAGTATAAATGAATTTAATGCTTTAGAAAGAGCTTCTGTAAATTATGAACATGACACCTATTACATTAAGCTGCATTAAGCATTAATACATCTTCATTACTGGCAAGTTGCCCAAACCTCCAAGGTTGAAAAAGCTGCCTGAAAATGTTCAATGTGACAGTCACCTAGGCCAAGATTGATAGCTCTTTTTTTGGTGATGTGAAGGATGCCTATTGACTGGGTCCCTCCTCCAGACAAAGAAATGCAGGTAGTCAACCATAATTCTCTAAAGACAGAGTTTTAATGGCCAGGCAAGAACTTCTGCGTCCTCAGCACACTGTTCAGTAACCACCACTGGAGGAGGTCCTTGGGAAGAGAGATGCCAGGAGCGCCAACCTTTGAAGCTAAAAGTTTGCAGGTGAGGGGCATAATGTTTCTTTCTGGGGGAGTTACGTGTAATAGCTATTATTATTTTAGAGTATAAAATCATCAACAATACTTAGTGATAGCTGCCATTTCTTGAATATTTACCGTGTACCAGCACTGTTATGCTCTTTGTATACTCAATGTCATTTCATCTTCCTGATGGCCCTGTGCGTTAGATATTATCATCTCAATTTTATTGCCCAAGGATATATAGCTAGAAAGTGAGAGAGCTGTAATTAAAATTCAAGTCTACTTGACTCCAAAACTCATACATTTAACTACAGTTGTGTCCCCAAAGTAGTGGCATCCCATGTAGAATGTTTGTAGTGGACTTGGAAAATTGATAAACTACTATTATCACCTGAATAGTTACCAAGTGATAGGTGCCTTAAAAACAGATGAGAAAGCATGAGAGAGAGAAAGGGAGAAAAATCAATATTCATTAGAGTCAAACTTAGCTAGCTATGAATCAAAGGGCCTTATTTCAAAAAGATGGGATTCATTGGTAAGAAAACACCTAAGCAATTGTGAAGCTTTACATGTGACTTATAGTGTATTTTGTGTGACCAGAAAGGTGGGTTACATTAGGAACTCCTAAGTTGTTAACTGAATATGGACAAGCATCTAAGACTTTCAAAGATTCTCAAGACTCAGCTCTATTCTGAGTGATTTTGAGTGAGGTCATAAATCAACACCATCAGTAACTATGGACCTTAACACGTGTCTTGAAAACTCCAACAGAAATCCGGTTAATTTGATGCTGGGGATGTGGTGCCTAAGCTAAGAAATGATTTCTTATAATAAGGTAAAAATCCTCAACTGAAGTGGGTTGAGCAGAAGTCTGTATTCAACTAGCATTATTCAGCTTCTGCTATCCCACTGATGAAAAGAGAATTGGCTCACACTAATTACGAAGAGACGAGGAAAACTAACTAAAGGTCTCTGATAGAAGGGTGTGCAGGGTATAGTGAGGCCACAGTGGAGGAAGTGGCTATGGAGTTGGATTCAACTGCTTGAACCTTCTGGGTTCAAATCTTGGTTCCTCCAGTTTCTGTTTGAGCTATGTTAGGTAAGTTACATGACCTTCTAAGACTCAATATCTTAATGTGTAAATGGGATAGTAGTATCTATTCCATAGTGTTATTCTGAATACGAAAGAAATCTCTCATGAAATAGTAAGGACTTTTTGATCACATGGGACATCAACCCACTCAATTTAGTAAAGCCAGAAAGGGGTTTCACTGGTATATATATATATATATGTTGGGCATCCAGAGGTACATTTGGCTTCAGTCAAAGAAGTATCCAGGAGTTCAATGCTGCTGCCATCCAGAGTCATCTTTTGACTCTGGCTTCTTTATGTAGACTTCTTTCTCTGGCAGGCTTTCAAAGCATAGTGGCAAAATACCTAATAGCAGCTCTGGATTTACTCTTAACAGAATGGGCATCCCAGTGGACAGTGAACCCTCCTTCACAAGTCTGGGTAGGAATATCTTTGACCAGATTTTGGAAATATTGTCATCCTTCACCAGGAACTGGGGAGGGAGGTAAAACAAACCACAGTGACTGGGGCACAATAATTGATTCTGGGTAGGCCAAAAGTACATGTCCATCATGTAGACCTGTACATAGCACACGTGAATTCTATTACAGATTCTGGGTTACCCAGAATCTATTGCCTTTTTTTTTGTTTTTTTTTTTTTTACTGTTATTTAGTTTAAACTAGTCCTACAAAATGCTTATAGTGTCTTCCAAAGAGAAAGGCAGTTATCAAGAGAATATACTGGCTTTGAAATAGGAAAGCAATTTTCAAGAGAATGTACTGAATAGCTGAAATAGAAATAAAGAAAAATAATCTCGAAACACCTATTTCATAAGAAAAGAGTCCAAAGTTTAATTCTCATTTCCACAGTTTTTTTTTTTGCCCCCCAAAATACGTGTAGAGGGAATTATGTTTTCAGATAGTCATGCTTTTTTCTTCTTAAACAAGCTTATTTTACCATCATACAGGGAATAATAATATCTGAGAGTCATGTGGTACTTACTGTGTGTCAGACACTGTTGTAGGTATTTTATTTATATTAACTCATTGTATTCTATGAAGTTGGTTCTATTGTTATTGTTGCCATTTCACAGAGCAAGACGTTCGAAGCACAGGGAAGTTCAGAACCTTGTCCAAGTTCCTGCAACTAGTAAATGGTAGACATGGAATTCGAATCTAGACAGTCTAGCTTAGGAGACCATACTCTTTACCAATTTACTCTACTGAGTATCTGAAAGACAAGAAAGAGATATGTAGATAATTGGTTTACGTAAACGGAAATTCTTCACTGAATTATTGCAAAAATTGTGGAAATAAACTAAAAGTCCGAAAATCAATAATTTATTACCATGGCATATTCCAAAATGGTACATTAACTAAACAAAATCATGCTTCCTAAGAATATTTAATAGTATGGGAATATAGTTATATTATCAAATTAAGTGAAACAAGCAGGAATTCAAATTTATATATATTTATTGATTTCTATTAACAGAAACAATATTGTGGAGGAAATATAAGGAAATATTTAACTTTGGTAAGGGACAATATTACAGAAGATGTTTATTTTTTTGACATTTTAAAAAATATAATTTCTGGATTTTCTGCAATATAGGTTGTTCTAGAATGATGAAAAAATTAATTTTATACCTAAATATAAAAAAACAAAATAAACTTTATAACCAGATTGTTAATAACATATTAACTCTTAGAATATTTTAAAAAATCATATATTATCCCACTTGATTGTTATTACATAGATCAGAAAATTGAGGCTTAAAGAAATTAAGCTATCACAAGTCATACATCTGGTTAAGTTGTTAGAGTCAGAATTCAAACTGTATCTCTCTGATATCAAAACCAGTAAGCACATTGGAGAAGTTGTTTGTTTATGCAGTATACATTTATATTCTTAATCATATTTTTTAAGCCAATACCTGCTTGTTCAGACAAGTACATTAATACTAAGATACAAAAGAGAAAAGCACAAGTGGAATTGTTTTTGAAATAAAGAATTAGAAATAATCTACAAAATTCAATGAAAAAAGTTATATAAATTTCCACATACCTATATGCTAAAATATTAAACAGGCATTAAAAACACTCTTTATGATAACTAATGATGAAGAGATAAAATACTTACAGAATGAGCCAAATCTTGGCTCAACTACTTACTGGAGCCCTTAGCCTTCATTTTATTGCTTCTAACACAAAACTAATGTTGTATATACCTCATACAGTAGCTGTGAAAATTAAAATAAGTACAAATAAGAAATTTAGAACAGAGGCTGACACATGATAAAAATAAAAACATGCATAGTGCTTCATAATTTGTGCTAATCACTAGTTGAACATTTTATGCTAACTCATTTCATCCTCACAACCAAACTGTAAACCAGCTACTACCATTTTTCTCATTTTCAGATGAGAAAACTGAGTCATGGAGAGGTTAAGCTTGCCTAAGGTTAGAGCAACAGCAAGTGGCAGAGTCAAGATTCAGCTCCAGTATGTGGCTCCAGAGTCCAAATTCTTACCCACTACCACATACTGCCAAAAGCACTTGATGAATGTCAGTTGTTATTATCCCTAGAGTTAGCACTCAATACACATCAGACAAATGGATGAAATAAAATCGATTAATTTCCTAGGATTTGGTTCTAGAACTAGAATTATTAAATGAGGTTAAAAAGAAATTACTGAGCACATGGCCATGAATATTTTTTAATGCTGTTCTGGTAATTTATGCACCTCAGAAAAACATTTCTTAAATCTAATCCATTTCTGTGGGTGTAAACCTAGTGCAAGTAGGACCTTTTGATGAGATATCTTCAGTTAAGGTGTAGCCATTCAGGATGGGACTTAATCCTATTTTTGAAGTCCTTCATAAGAACACACACACACACACACACTCAGAGTGCCACAGAAGCAAGAAGCTGAAAGTAAGAAGCCTAGAAGTGAAGATGGAGAGCGGCAGACTCGGACATGTGCCTTGGCACATGGCAGAGGAACAAAGGACTGCTGGCAGCCAGTCTTCAGGAAGACACCATAACCTTAATGATGCCTTGATTTGGGCATTTTCTCAGCCTCAAAACTGTAAGCTAGATGTCACAGGTCTCATCTGAGTGCATTGCAATGTATGCAGCTGCCTGTAGAAAGGCCACTGGTGTCCGGTATCAGAGGTACCATAGGGGAGGAGAAGCTGCTGTGCCCAGGACTCAGCCTTTAGAGAAGAGGAGGCAAGAAGATGGTGGATGACCTAAGAGCTGCTGACAAGGACATGGAGATTGGAAAGATTAAGAAGCTTATCAAAACCTTAGAGGTGGTCTATGGGTGAGCACTGCATCCAGCACCCCTGAGTCCACCTAGTTCTGGATCTCTGGCAATGGCATAAGCATGATTTCCTTGATCATTCTTCCCAAAGAACAGATTTCCTGAGTGTTAAAGATGTTAGCAGATGTTTGGAATTGCATGTAACACTAAGTCGTTAGTAAACCACCTTTCAGTCCTGGGAGCCATTACATCTGTAAAACAAGGACACAAACTTTATAACAAAGTACCTCCTAA
Organism: Tamandua tetradactyla; assembly: GCF_023851605.1. Taxonomy (NCBI): domain Eukaryota; kingdom Metazoa; phylum Chordata; class Mammalia; order Pilosa; family Myrmecophagidae; genus Tamandua; species Tamandua tetradactyla. The sequence goes on along the minus strand of NC_135350.1, from coordinate 43,684,208 downwards.
TGGTCTGGCTGTTTATTTTGGAATGATTATAATGAAGGAAGGAAAGGAAAAGAAAGTCAACATTGATTTTGAGCCTTTCAAACCAATTAATACATCATTAAATTTGTGTGACAATAAATTCCATACAGAGGCTCTTACAGAACTATTCTTGAATGATAGTAAATTTGGTTTCATTGTAATAGATGGTAGTGGTGCACTGTTTGGCACAGTCCAAGAAAAATCCTGCACAAATTCACTGTGGTTCTTCCAATAAAACCACTATGGAAGAATTTAGTCAGCCTTGCATTTTGCCCATTTAGGAATGGGAAAAAATGACATAACTATGTTGGAAAGTGTTCTAGTTTGCTAGCTGCTGGAATGCAACACACTAGAGACAGATTGGTTTTCAATAAAAGCGGATTTATTTAGTTGACATATAGCTCTTCAGAGGAAAGGCAGCTAACTTTCAACTGAGGTCCTTTCTTACATGGGAAGGCTCAGGGCAATCTCTGCTGGCCTTCTCTCCAGGCCTCTGGGTTCCAACAGCTTTCCCCGGGGTGATTCCTTTCTGCATCTCCAAAGGCCTGAACTGAGCTGCTAGTGCTGAGATGAGGTATGCTGAGCTGCTTAGGCTGTGTTACGTTGAGTTTCTTACTTAAGCATCAGCCAATGAAATCAAACATCATTCATTGTAACAGGCACACCTCCTAGCCAACTGCAGATGTAATCAACAAAAGACGAGGTTCACATGCCATTGACTCATATCCACACCAATAGAACTAAGCACCTTCACCTAGCCAAGTTGACACCTGAATCTAACTACCACAGAAAGTAACTGCGGCTACTGTGCAGTTGTTTATTTCTGGGGACAAAGTGAATGTGGCCTGTGATGCTTATGTTCAGGTGTCAACTTGTCTGAGTAGCAGTGTTCAGTTGTCTGGTCAGGCAAGCACTGACCTAATTGTTACTGCAAGGATATTTCATGGCTGGTGGATAAAACCAGAAGGCTGGTTTATTAAATCATCAGTCAGTTGATTATATCTTTGACTAATTACATCTATGATCTACTGAAGGTGTGTCTTCCACAAATGGGAGAATCCAATTAGTTGAATTTGACCCAATCAGTTCAAGACTTTTAAGGGAGAAGAGAAAATTTTGTTTTCTTCTTCATCAGCTAGCCTCTCCTGTAGAGTTTGTCAAGACCCTTCATCAGAGTTGCCAGCCTCATTGCCTGCCCTACAGATTTTGGACTCTTGTATCCCCATGGTTGTGAGACACTTTTATAAATCTCATATTTATAGATATATCCTGTTAGTCCTATTTCTCTAGAGAACACTGACCAAACATGGTTATCCTGCTTTAGCTGGATCAACTGACTTTCAAACTGGGTTAAGTCAATCTAATATGTTTGTTCAGAAATTGCAATCAAAAGTTTTAAAATTAGTTGATATCTCCTTTGGTGGTGAAAATGGATTAACCAAGCTATTGAGTTATTTACTGAAGTTCTCTCCAATGTGAAATTTATTCAAGAGAAGAAATTAATAAGATGATATTTTGATGAAGTTAGCCAGAACACAGGCAAATACCATTTGGAGTTGAAAATACACCAAAGGCTCTGGAATTGGGTGCTGTAGAGATTCTAATAGTCTATGAAAATCCAGATATAATGAGATATGCTTTCATTGCCAAGGCAGAGAGGAGGAGAAAATTTTCCATGTAACTCCAGAACAAGAGAAGGATGTCATTTCACAAAGAGTTAAGGCAAGAACATGAGCTGATTGAAAGCATTCTCCTGCTAGAATGGTTTGCTAACAAGTGTAAAAAATGTGGAGCCATATTGAAAATTGTCACAGATGAGTCACAAGAAGGATCCCAGTTTGTGAAAGGATTTGGTGGAATTGGAGGAATCTTGTGGAATCAAGTAGATTTCCAGGGAATGGAATACTGAGGAGGAGACAATGATTTTTTTTTTTTAACCTCGATTACTACTAGGTAGTCAACATGGACCCAACAAATGCCTCACTCTCCAGCATCCAACACCAGGAACACACTTGTGAAATCCGAAAAGATCCCTGCCTTACAGTTGGAACATTTCCAGATCTTAATCCATGAGCACTGGATAGCGAAAAGTAAACCGAAACAAAATTGGAGCCAATTCTGTATGTTGGTTGTCCTAATGTCAGCACAACAGTTTACAACTAAATTTCCAAATGCCACATGGGTCTAATTTAAAAAAGAATCCCATTTTTTACTTTTAGATAATGATGAAATTGGTTGCTTTTATAAATTATGGGGAAAAAATGATTTCTTAACCTTTATACACAGAAGTAAAAATAATTTAACGGCTATAAATCTTCAAAAGTCAATAGAAGTGAGATCACAAAACACAAACAAAACTCTGTAAACTAATAAATTCCCATGGTACAACCAAACCACTTCATGGTTTTTGCTTTAGCAGCCTAGGAAACTATAATAGCTGCTGATATGTATTTCAAAAAAATGGTGGAGGTCAGGGAACATGTTATGACTTTTTTTTTTTTATGTTATGACATTTTGATGTCCCATGATATACCATTGGATGTTCAGTAAATGTATAATGAATGTGTGAATATACAAGTGATTTTTAAGAGTTGTATCGGTATACACCATTACACAAAATAAAGATGCATATTCATTTCACCAAGCCCTTTTTGTAATCAAGCGCTGCAATTTTCCTATCTTTTTTAATTTTATAGGCAAAATATATTTTCTCATTTTTCCATTGGCAATTTTATTACTCTTTTGGCTCCTTAATTCAATGAATACTTACTGTCGTAGTGCTAAGAAGACAAAAGTTGGAGTTTACAGACTTAGAAGGGTATGTGGCTCTAGTATACACCCTAAGTTTTCATCTGAGTTCCCTCAACAGTTATATCTTAACAGTGAGAACTACATCTTGGGAGTAAGGGCAAACCAGATTAGGCCAGCCCTCACAATGTCAGTAACCTGGTTTTGACTGGGTGAAAGTAATATACCTTTACCTTTCTTGTCAGGAAAAATTAAATCTTCTATGGAGGTAGATATCATTAGAAAAATTAAATCTTCTGTGGAGATAGATATCATTAGAAAATGTAAAAAAAAATTGAAATTTTCCTATCTTTTTCAATTTTATAGGCAAAATATATTTTCTCATTTTTCCATTGGCAACTTTATTACTCTTTTGGCCCAGCATGTTCAGCATGCAATCATAAATCACCAGGAATACACAGAAATAAGATCAAGTAGCTGAAAACCAAGAAAAGAAGTAAACAATTAAAACAGAAATTGATGCTATTAGATACAGACTTTTAAATAACTATGATTAATATGTTAAAAAAATAGATGAACAGATAGTATATTTCACCAGATAACTGGAATCCATTAAAAAGAATCAACAGAAATGGGACATTAATGAGAACTAATGAAATCCAAATAAAGTCTGGAGTTTAGTTAATATTAATGTACCAATGTCAATTTAATAGTTTTGACAAATATATGACTGTAAGATGTTAGCAATGCAGGAACAAAAAGACAAATATTATCATGCCTCCCTCATACGGCCTAATATATTTTACAAACTTGGTGAATTGAAGTTCAGAGCATGGGTTATCAGGCTGGGGTCTATTGTAAAGGGTCCTAGATTGTAAGTTCTTTTACCAGTCACATATATACAGGAGTTGTTACTGTTATTTCTAAATTCTGAAATAATGAGCTATTTGTATATAACTTGGTCATTCCCTGAAACTTCGGGTATTTATTGACACCTGAGACAGAGTTAAAGCACTGAAGCTATGAAAATCAGCATCACCCCATACAGCAACTGTTTAAAAAGTTTGAAAGGAGATAGACTGACTAGAGATATGAATGAAGCTTATTTGGATAGAACTAAGGAAAATCAGAATACAGGGTAAAGGACTACATGGTCCAAAATTTAAGACTTCAACTTCTATGTGAGACCAAAGAGAGGGATGTTTACTGGGTGCAAAATTTACATTTTGGGGTAGCATATTATCTAATTTAACTTGTTTATTTGAATTCCATAATTGAATGGAATCTTGAATAGGACATGAGACTCTGTTGGTTTGTCTAGGTTAGTGTGATGCCCCAATATATCCTAGAGCAATTTGGGCAGAGAAAAGAAAATGTATCTGCTAAATCCACTTGAAGGCTGGAGAAAAAGGAGGAAATATTCACCTTCCCCATCTGGGGAATTCTCTCAAGCAATGGGGACAACCAATTCAATAGTCCATCTTGGGGTTCGCCTCCACGAAACTTATTCCTGCAAAGGAGAAGCTAAGCCTACTTACAATTTTGCCTAAGATTCACCCCCAGAGAACCTCAGATGTGGCCTTTCTTTCTAAGCCAACTCAGCACGCCCCACCCCCATGCTCCCAGAGGTGTAAATCACCCTGTCAGTGTGGGAGTGAGCTCCTGGTATGAGCCGGCACCTGGCGTCATGGGATTGAGAAAGCCTTCTTGACCAAAAGGGGGAAGAGAGAAATGAACAAAAACAAACTGTTGAGCTTCATTCCAGTAGCCTTGATTCTTGAAGATGATTGTATAACTATACAGCTTTTACAATGCGACTGTGTGATTGTAAAAACCTCATTTCTGATGCTCCTTTTATCCAGGGAATGGACAGATAAGTACCAAAAAAAAAAAAAAAAAAAAAAAAAAGATAAAAAATGAATAATGGGGGAGGGGAAGAGTGAAAATTGGGTAGATTGAAATACTAGTGGTCAGTAAGAGGGAGGGCTGAGGGATATGGGATGTATGAGTTTTTTTCCTTTTTCCTTGTATTTCTTTTTCTGGAGGGATGCAAATGTTTTTAAAATGATCATGGTGATGAACACACAACTGTGTGATGAAACTGGTATCCATTAATTGTATACAATAGATAGACTGTAGGTATGTGAAGATTTCTCAGTAAAAATATTTTTTAAAGAAGGTGTCAACAATGCAGTATACTGGCTGAGGGGCATAATGAAGCTCTCTGCAGTGTCTTTGCAAGCTTTCTACAAGTTCAAAATTATGTATTGCTCATACATTTAAACCATTAAAATTTAAGCCACACGAGGAAAGGGATTTGGTTGTATTTTTATCATTACCATATCTTTAGTACTTGCCATTGTTGGTACCTGGGCCAGTTTGAAACTGTTATGTAGCCCAGATAATCCATGTTCTTTAATCCTGATTCAACATTGTTGAGTGGTATCTTTTTGATTAAATTGTTTTCATGGAGATGTGACCCACCCAATTTGGGTGGGACCTTTTGATTAGGTGGTTTCCATGGAGACTTGTCTCCAGCTATTCAAGGTGGGTCACTTACTGGAATCCTCTAAGAGGGAACTTGTTTGGAAAAAGCTTCAGGCTAACACAGCCAGAGACCTTTTGAGATATAGAAAGAAAATCCCCCCCAGGAAGTCCTTTGAAGAAGCTGGGAGAGAAAGCTAGCAGATATCACTTTGTGCCTTCCCAGCTGAAAGAAAAATCCTGACTATGATTGGCCCTTTCTTGAGTCAAGGTATCTACCTCTGGATGCTTTAGTTTGGGCATTTTTATGGCCTTAGAACTGTAAACTTGCAACTTAATAAATTCCCTTTTTAAAAGTTGTTCCGTTTCTGGTACATTGCATTCTGGCAGCTTTAACAAACCAAAACAGTACTCAATAAATTTTTGTTTAGTAAATTAGTATTTAAAATTGTATGTTTGCCTTTACTTTTGTTAATTTATTTCATTATCTTTATTATTTCCATTAATCACTTGCCTTTGGTTTATTCTGATTTTATTGGTAAATTTTTAGATTGAAGCTTATTTAGATCATTAATTTTTACATTTCCTTCTTTTATAATACATATTCTTGAGATTTTCAATGCCTCCCTAATTTCTGCATTAGGTACATATCATAAATTTCACATGGAATATTTCCAATCTTGGAGATTATAAAATTATAAAATTTTCTATAATAAATATTTTAAAATTTCCCTTCTAATTTCTTTTTTGATCAATATATTTCTTAGATTTGATTTTCCTGAACATATGGTTTTTCTACTTAATTTTTTTGTTATTGAATTCTATCTTTATTGCAATATAAGAGAATATCTTCTTTGACTAGCATTTGTATAGTACATCTTTTCTAAAATTTTACTTTCAAGCTGTACTATTTGTGTCCTTAGGTTTTGGACACATCTCTTTTAAATAGCATATAGCTAGATATTTTTCTTAAATCTGGTATGACAATTTTGGTTTTTATCATAGTTTTTAATCCATTTATTGACATCTATTTTATTCATTTTAATTTGTGCTATGTATTTGCCCCAATTTTTCTGGGTTTTTTGTTTGTTTGTTTGGGATCTTTTGCTCTCTTTTGAATTGATATAATTTTTTTCTTCGTTCCTCCCCTTCCTCCCCTTGCATAGATGCTCTCTGCATCCTGCTCAGTGGTATCATCCTGTTCTGAGCGATACCCAAGGTTGTGCTACCCCTCTGAAGGGACTCCCTTCCTATCTCTGCACGTCATCTGGACCTCATTCCCAGCCCCACATGGATGTTTTTCTTATCCTGCTGTTCCTCTAACTCCCCATATTACAAGGCAGTCCACCTAATGCTAAAACTTATTTATCCCACCTGTGCCCTCAAAATCTCCTCTGGACCTTTGCAACTCCCCTCAACAAAATATAGTAACTATTTTGCTTTTTCCCAACTAATGACTTTAGGAACAAAATGTACAGGGAGAGAAAGACCTACTCTAGAAATGTTAACATGTAGACTTAGCCTAACAAAGCCTAAAGTTAATCAGTATCTTTGCCCTTTTCACAAAAGGTACAGGTGCTTAAAAATACCTAAGTCTGATGACTTTTCTTATTTTTATGCTATTGTCTATTTTTCATTCTCTTTCATTTTTACACCAATTGTTTTTTGGGCAGTATTTATCTGGTACATTTTTTTTCTATCTTGTAGCTTTTATCTTTCTGCATATGTTTTAGGATACATGTCTTATGAACAATCACATACAGTTTCTGACACTTTCTCCACTTATGTCATTAAACAACAATATTAAACATTCTTTGGAAATTTGTTTTTAGGTGGTGGTTGATTCAATGATTACTTTTACTTAATTTTTAATTTCTTTAGACAGTATCTTTAGACATTATCTGCTGTCTCCTTACTATGATCTGTACAAATTTAGTACATCCTTACTTAGTATTTCCTCTTCTTGGTTTTGGTTGATTGTTATTTTCCATAGTTCCATTCCTGGCTATTAAAAACAAGAAAATGAGTATACTTGTACTACTTCCCACTTTCTCTTCAACTTGTACTCATGGTAAGGTTTAAAATATTTACATTGTGTTCTGAGACCATAGTTCTCACACATGTGTTTTGTTTTTGATCCTGTAGATAAATGGATTAAACATTCTGGCAGTCTTTTTGCTATAGTTTCTCTATTCATCTTTTGATTGAAGTTCTTTATTTACTAGTTATTTCAAGAAGTGCTCATGGGAAAGGTATTCCTTAAGTTCCTGAATTTAAAATATATTTTCCTATTGCCTTTTACTTGAACTAAATTAGGCTGAGTATAAAGTTCTTGGGCCACACTACATTTTCTTGAGACTTTATAGGTATTGCTCAATCTTCTATCAAAACAACATTGCTGTTGTTAGTTTTTGTCTTTGGATAATCTGATATTTTTCTACTTTTAGGTGACTTGATCTAGATGCTTAAAAAAGTATTTTCATTTTATATTTTTGAACTTTGACATACAGGTATTTTTTTTTTACTGTGTATTTTTCAATGTTAATCATTGTGGCAGATTTTGCAGATTGCTTCATTCAACCCCATTCTGACTCCCTTAAAGCATTCCATTTGTAAAAATTGTCTATGCTAGTATTCCTTGTAGCTAAAGTTCTACACACAATTTAGCTTCCACCAGGCACCTGTATGAGATTTAAAAGAGGAAGAGGGCCAAATGCAAAGCTTCTGCTGCTGCTATTTCTGCTGACAATTCCAGTAATGCAAACATTTGCTTTATTTTGTGGTAGTAACAGCTAGCATTTCAGTGTCTGGTCCCTAGATTTATGGTTGTTGATGAGCTATGGATGGAGTAACCATTTGGCTGGCATAGATAATGGTTGATGTTTGTGATAATGGAGATAACAGTTGTGGTAGTGGCTTCCCAATGCCTGGATAGTGAAAAAGGTGCTATGGTCCTAGAGTCTGAATTGTAGGTAGCTCCTTTATGATTCCCCAACTTCTTGATTATGGTAGAAGTTGCCTCCTTTCTGATGGGCCAGTTTAGTGGTGATATTCTGGAACTTAATCTGAAAGATCAACCTAGGGCCTACACCTTTAAACCTATCAATTTTTGTTTGAACATGTAATCCCTTTGTATTGAACTAGTTAAAAGAGGGTGTTTAATGTTATCTTCAATTGAAGCTGTTTGATATAATCACTGTTCTCATTTGCTAGCTGCTGGAATGCAATATACCAGAAATGGAACAGCTTTCAAAAGGGGGAGCTTAACAAGTTTCTAGTTTACAGTTCTAAGGCTGAGAAAATGTCTCAATTAAAACAAGTCTATAGAAATGTCCAGTCAAAGGCATCCAGGGAAAGATACCTTGGTTGAAGAAGGCCAATGAAGTTCAGGGTTTCCCTCTCAAGTGAGAAGGCACATGGCGAACACAGTCAGGGCTTCTCTCTCGGCTGAAAGGACACATGGCGAATATGGCATCATCTGCAAGCTTTCTCTCCTGGCTTCCTGTTTCATGAAGCTCCCCAGGAGGCATTTTCCTTCTTCATCTCCAAAGGTCGCCGGCTGGTGGACTTCGGCTTCTCGTGGCTATGTTGTTATGCTCTGCTATCTCTCTGAATCTCTTATTCTCCAAAATATTTCCTCTTTTATAGGACTCCAATAAACCAATCAAGACCCACCCAAATAGGTAGAGACATGTCGTCCCTTAATCCAGTTTAACAACCATTCTTGACTAAATCACATCATCCAGGGAGATGATCTCATTACAGTTTCAAACGTACAGTATTGAATAGAGATTATTCTACCTTTATGAAATGATATTTTGATTAAAACATGGCTTTTCTAGGGGGCATACTTCCTTTCAAACCAGCACAATCACTGTGGTCATATTTTCCTGAGACTTGTGCTCTTTTAATTTGTAGTCTTATGCCTGGGAAGTTTCCTTTAATTAAATGTATATTTTATTCTGTACTTTTTTTGTTTGTTTTGGTTCAGGTTTTCAGAGACAACAATTATGAATATGTTGGATCACATTAATCTTTTTTTACATAAGTGTCTTTTTCTCTCTAATTTGTTTTAAAGATTTGTTCATTTTCTTTTCATTTTGCTTGTTTCTCTCTTCATTGTCTTCAAAGTGCCCTATTCTTTTTCAACAGTATCTATTTTGATTTGTGCTGTTTTCAGTGTGTTTTGCCCCTCTGCTATAGTTCTTTTCTTTTACTTTTTCCTGAGGTCTGCCAGCTCATATTTATTTTCTTTCATCTTTTTATATCTCCTTTGAATGATTATATTTCTGGGGCTCTGATTTTTATAAAGGAAATTGAATTATTACATTTTTAAAATTTAGGATAATACACTTGGTTACAATTTCTATCAGATCTAAGATAACATTTTTTCTTAGTGTTGCTTTTTCTTTTTGGCTTTTATAAAGGGAATATATTAAGTTACAAGTTTACAGTTCTGAGACCATAAAAATGTCCAACCAAGGCATCCAGAGAAAGATACCCTGACTCAAGAAAGGCCCATCTGGGAAAACAAGTGGATGAGTCTGTTGGTCCTTTGGCCTCTGCCTTCAAACAACTTTCTTGGGAACATTTTCTTTTGCATCTCCAAACGTCCCTGTTGTGTCAGCTCTGAAGCTTTCTCCAAAATGGTTCCTTTTTAAAAGACTCCAGTAAGTGACCCACCTTGAATGGATGGAGACCCATCTACTTGGAAGCCACCTAATCAAAAGGTCCCAGCCACTATGGGGTGGGTCACATCTTCATGGAAACAACTTAATCAAAAATATCACACTCAACAAAATTGAATTGGATAAAAGATTTTCTGGGGTATGCAACACTTTCAAACTGGCACATTCCACCCTCTGGACCCCCTAAATACATGTTCTTTCATATACAATGTACATTCATTCCATTACAATATCACAAAATCTTAAGCCATTTCTGTAACAACACAAATACAATGCAAAGTCAAAACCAGTACAAAATCTCATCAAAGTCAGTTATAGGCATGGTCTGTCCTAAGGCAAAAATCTCCTCTGGCTCTGGACCTGTAAAACTCAGAACAGATTATCTTGCTGCCAACAGACAAAGGAGGAACAGTCAGAGGATAGATGATCCCATGGCCATAGGGAGAGATTGGAAGGAAAATGGACCACCAGACCCCAAAAGTTCTGTAAACCTGCAAGTTTAGATTTCAAAGTCTGACAGTCATTTATTCTCACCCTTTCCAAGGGCCTATCCAATGGCTCTGCTCTCTCCAAATGCTGGGATGAGAATTGCAACTTGGGAACTTTGAGGAGACTGCCTTTTTCCTGGATCCACCCTCTCTAAGCATTGGAACAGTACCCAGGCTCTCTGCCATCTTGGGACACATGCTTAACCACCTCAGAACAATTGGGTGGAAGCAAAACTTTCCCTAATGCCCAAGGAATTTCCCATACCCTCTCTGAGTCCTGGGACACCAAATCTCTTCAGATCATTGAAGCAAAAGGCCTACCCTCTACTTTCAGGACAAATTCACTCTCTCCAAGTGCATGGGTGTGTCCACTCTCCTGGTCCAATCATTCTTGGCTTTGGACCTTAGCTTCCATGGTTCTGCCTTTGAAATTACTTTTCCTTCAATCTGTTCCTCTTCAGTCTATTTTAGTCTGGACTGGCAGTGGTTCCATTTATACAGATCCCACAACATTCTTGTTGGTTTTCTATGCAGTATGCATGGATTATAATAATCAGACAATAAGACTTTTCACAAATCCTTTCTGGATAACTCTATATCTAATCCTGGCTCGTCCTTTAATGGCTGACTGGTTCCATGCTTGATTAAATCCTCATCTGGGGTACTATTCTCTGGGGTCTTTCTTTCTGGAAGCCCAGAATTTTCCAGACCATCAATTTCTGGCTTCTTTGTACCTGAGAATTCAGTTCTCAGCTTATCTCTTTTCTTTTGCATTTCACTGTAAACTGCAAGTAAACACTAGGCCAGACTTTCCACATTTGGTTAAATCCTCATGTGGGACACTATTAAATATCTTCAGCTATGTATCCCAGCTTTTGGCTTTTAAATTCTGCCTTCCATTCAATACCAGTAATCAATTTTGCCAAATTCTCTGCCACTTTAAAGCAAGGGTCAGCTTCCTTCCAGTTTGCAATAACACATGAAGCATTTCTGTCTAAGGCCTTATCAGAAGTATCTACCAACATGTCTCTACCAATACATCTCTACCAGCATGTATCTACCAACAGTCTCCTTAAAGCATTTCAGGCCTTCTCTATCAAGCTCCTCACAACTCTTCCAGAATCTTCCCTTTATCCTTTTAAAAAGCCATTCTAACATCTTTGGTATTTGTAAACTGCAGCAACACCCCACTTCTCTGGTATCAAAATCAGCTTAGTTTGATAATGCTGCAAAAATACAATATACCAGAAATGGGTTAGCTTTTATAAATGAAATTTATTTAAGTTACCACTTTATAGTTCTAAGGCCATAAATGTCCAACTAAGGCATCCAGAGAAAGATACCTTGACTCATGAAAGGCCAATCTGCACAGGAAAGGCAGACCAGTGTCTGCTGGTCCTTTGGCTCCTGGTTTCAAACAGTTTTCCCAGGGGCATTTTCTTTCTGCATCTCCAAAAGTCTCTGTGTCAATTCTCTCTTTCATTTTTCACTTTTTAAGAGTCTTTCTTCTCTTTCACTTTTACTCTGTTTTTGCATAGATCCTATGCACTACTTTTTTTTTTTCCACATGGGCAGGCACCAAGAATCGAACCAGGGTCTCTGGCATGGCAGATGAGAACTCTGCCTGCTGAGCCACTGTGGCCCACGCCCCACCCTATGCACTACTTTTCAACTATTCCCTCTTTTTTGAAGTGATGAATTTTTCCTGCAAACACTATTTGCAAGAGGTTTGAGTGGAGGTTAGTCCAGAACAATCTCTTGATTCACCAAGTAAGGGTGTACATATTGCTCCCAGAGAGTAGAGATTGGCAGCTTTAGATATCTCTTCCATCTAGCTCATTATCATACTGCTTTTAATAGCTATTTGTGTTTGCGTGATTTCTTGTTTGGTCCAACTTCATCTGTTTCCCCTTGTTGTCCAGGGATATCTCCACCAACAGCCTGCACTTACTGTCTTTATTGATCCAATCAAAGAATTGTTAGTTTTTCCTACTTAGGTAAGCTGCTCCTTTGGGCTTTGTGTATGACTTATAGCCATAGGAATTTTTTTTTTTCATATCCATTCAGCATCCTAAAGTGAGCCCTGAATCTAGCAACCCATCCTCAAATACTATGGTTCATGGACATAGATTTCTCTTTATTTTGTAGAAAATAGGGTTTACATTTCTGATTTTTTGGGGGGGCGCACGGGCAGGCTCCAGGAATCCAACCCGGGTCTCCGGCATGGCAAACAAGAATTCTGCCACTGAGCCACTGTTGCCCGCCTTACATTTCTGATTTTTATATCACTACTTTGGATTTGATTGTGGAAGATTTTGATTGAATTTAACAGTCACAGACTCTCTGCGCTATGATGAAAGTGATACATTATGTGAAGAGTGGTCATAAAAACCAGAAGTGAAACTAGCCTCAAAACACATACACTGAAATCTGTCTTATTACTATATGTATGGAAATTATTTGACCTATAATGTATTAGAATTTGCAAAATGGTGAGCTACTTTATAAAGAGGTTGGCTGAATTTCCTATGTTTACCCTTGCTTTTCCTTTTCTTTAGAACTCTGGATGCCCGGAATTTAGATCATCAGAAGCCACCTTTTGTGGAACACTATCACCTTTTTTTCCTGCCCAAATTCTCCTTCATTTTATTTTATTTCGTGATTTTCCTTTTAATCCGTGATCCTCTGTCCAATTCCTCTTTCTTGCTCTATCAGCACTCACTCTGTATATCCAATCAAACCTCCATCCATACATTTAAATATCTGTGCATATTTTTAAAAATGAATGATGGTGTTTTGTAGTTATTTGTTTGTTAACTTTACTTTGATGCTAAAGGGCTATAAATCTCATTTTGTTTCTTACTCTTTCCATTCAACATGCAGTTTATGCAAGCTGTTTATGTTGCTCTATTCGTGTCATTTGACTTCTGGCTGCTTCTAATATCCATTGCATGCATTGACTTCATTTTAATTGGACTTTCCCTAGAGATTGATACTTAGGTTGCCTTTAACTATTTGCTAGCAAAAAACAACAATCTCATGAAGGTTTTCATTCTTATCTTCTTTTTAGCTGGAGTATAGCATTTTCAAGGTAGGGCAAGTTGTTTAGAATGATTGTGGCATAAACTTAGGGATAATAATGAATGAAAAGAAGAGTAGGCACATGATAAGTAGCAGTGGTTATTATTGCTTTAAAATTACCTGTAAAATGAGGGGACTGGACTTTAAGTTCTAATTCTGTATTATGAGTCTGTGGTATAAAGCATGCTATCTTCAGTCACTTCAGAATAAGTATTTTGGATACATATACATACACTTTATCTTCACACAGGATCATGTCCACATCAGGAGAAAATGTGACCATCTTGTAATGAATGTGTTTTTATTTTCCCCAAGAGAAGTTCATAGTCCTTTATTAATTTAATTTCTGAATGACCAAGCAATATTCAGCTGAAATTGAAATAATAGCATATAACTTGAGTGCTCAAAGAGCTTTTAAAGTCCATGTTTTATTTAGGAAATAGAAAGTATTTTAATGCTAATGTCCCATTACCAAAAATACTATCACTTTTCATTTTTAGAAAATGTACATTATATAGAATTCAGACGTTTAAAATATATTGCATGTAGACATATGGACTCTGTTTTCTACTTAACAGTAGAGAGAATGAAGAAGAGTAGTTTTTAATTAGGCAGGGCCTTGCTCCAGAGCTGAACTTCCCATGGCATGATGGATATTGAGCACTTTTTATCTCCAGGTCTCAGCTGAATTTATATTGAAGGAGAAAGAGCACTGTGATCGGAGTCAGAAAACTACGATTTAAATTCTAACCTTGCCCTATTCAGCAATGTGATATTGGCACAAATCACTTAAATACTTAAAGTGTCAATTTTCTTATCTGTGAAATGAGAATAATTTCTGATAACCTCACAAAGCAGTGGGCCTAATCAAATCATTCAAGGTTTTTGGAACTCACTTTCATTTTATGCATTTGAAGAAGCTTGGGTCAATGTTTCAAAATTTCTTATTAACTGAAAAATTCTAGGAATAATGGATTTCTGAGAAAGATATATATGAGAGTATTTGAAAATCTGAAAAATGTTACACAAAAAGGAATTATTAATCACCAAGGTCCTCAAGTAATGTCTAGTTGCCTTTGCCTTTTATTATATAATTCACACTCCTGCAGCACACAGCACAAATTGAGTAAATGCCAAGCAAACAGATTGCTCAAACTACTGAGTACCCTAGAAAAAGTTCTAGTTATAACTTAAAGTTTTTACTCATTTAATGATCATTTCATATAATCCACATTTTGGTTCTACAGTTGGTTCTGCTATCAATTTTCTAAGAGTTGCTCTTATGTTTCTTGGTTTCTACCTTCTAGCCAGAAAAGGTATTTGTAGTTTATAATCTAAAAATACTTGGAATTGAACTGTTTTTACTCATTGGAACCTTTTGGTTTGAGATTCTTAGATATAAAAGTTACCAAATCTGTGTACAGCTTTATCATCATTGTCAGTTACTAAGAATTAATCATCCATTCATTCATTTAACATTGATTACCTATTGTTTTGGTTTGCTAAAGCTGCTGGAACGCAATATACCAGAAATGGAATGGCTTTTAAAAAGGGAGTTTAATAAGTTACAAGTTTATAGCTTGAAGGCCATAAATATGCTCAAACTAAGGCATCCAGAGAAAGATACCTTGACTCAAGGAAGGCCAATCTGGGAAGGCATGCAACTGGCATCCACTGGTCCTTATTCCCAGTTCCATTGCTTCTAGCTTCTGATGTCAGTGGTTTCTTCTCTATGTATCTGTGGGCCTTCACTTAGTTCCTCTGGGACACAACTCTGGGTTCTGGCATGCTTAGCATCTAATAAGAAGGCATATGGTGATGTCTGTTGGACTCTGCCTGTGTCTAGGCAACTGGTCTCTCTGTCAACACTCCAAGCATCTCCAAATATCCATGTCTCTGTCAGCTCTGAACTTACTGTTCTCCAAGAATCTGCATCTGAGGATTCTCCAAAATGTCTTCCCTTTTAAAGGACTCTAGCAAACTAATTAAGACCCACCTGATTGGATGGAGTCACATTTCCATCTAATCAAAAGGCCATACCCACAATTAGGTGTGACACATCTCCATGAAAGTATTCTAACCAAAAGGTCACACCCACAAGTGGGTGTGCCACATTTCCATGTAAACAATCCAATCGAAGTTTCCTACCCTGACCCCAAAAGATTGGATCAAGATTAAAAGATGCTTTTTCTGGGGTACATAATGGTTTCAAGCCAGCATACCTGTCATGCATAACTACTGAGTTAAGTTCTGCATATTCAGTGATAAATGTTTAAACAGTCCTCTGTTCCCTAAGTGCACAGAGATGTAGAGTCACATATGCTCACAATCTGATGTAGTAAGTGTTATAACACACTTATGTATAAAGTAAAGATATGCAATGGTCTGGGAAGGCCAGGGAAGGCTTTCCAGTAGAGTTGAAATCTAGTTGTGGACTAAGATTTAAATTGGGTATAGCAAGCACAACATTGGAGAAAGACAATTAGAACAGAGAAGAGCATGCCCAAGGGCATGGTGTATTTAAGGAACTTACAAGTATAACATGGAGCTAGTTTGGCTGTAGTAGAGAGTACAAGTGAGGCAATGCATATAGTAAATAGAGCATGGGCTAGTGTGCCAGTTAGACAGGTTTGAGTTCAACCTCTGTCACTTTTAAGATGCATGATCCTGGGAAGTTAGTACCCCGATGCCTCAGTTTTCTCACCTGAAAAATAAGGAAAATAATTTTACATACTTTATAGAGGAAAAACTGGTTTAAATGAGATAATCAATTTAAAGACCTTAGAATAGCTCCTGATGGAGAAGTCATAAGATCTTGCCAAACATGGCTGCCGTGGCTGATGCAAGGAGACACAAAATGGCCTAATCCGCGTCCGGCTTTCTTCCGGCTTTCTTCCTGCAACTGGCGTTGGTTTGCGCCAAAAGCACTAACCTTAAATCTGCCCTCCACCCTAGCAACAACGGTGACCAATCCCAGCCTGACAGGTAAATCTGCCCTCCACCCTAGCAACAATGTTGACCAATCCCAGCCTGACACGTGTCCCTGCATGCTCCCAGCCTATATAAGCCTGTGCACTTCCTCAATAAAGCGGACGCCTTCCACTCACCCCTGAGGGTTGTCTCCTGGTCATTTCTTCATGACTGTGTGCTGTGTGCTTGACTCAGTAGGCTGCTTACCCCCAGCCATCAGCTAACCAGCCATCAGCTACCCAACAGCTCCTAAAATATAGTAAGTGATCAAAGTATTAGATGATGAAGCTGATCCTGATAACGATTATTATTAAGGAAGGGAATGTTGTGAAATGAAGTTGGAAAGGTAAGTAGAAATTAAAGACATAGAATTTGGATTTTTACAAGTATTGGTAAACCTCTGAAGGAATTTAAGCAGGGAAGAGATATGGTCATACTTGTTATATAGAAAGAATTCTAGCAGTCACGTGGAGTATCGACCAGAGGTAATGAGACTATGGTTCAGTCCATTTTGTTCACCCACTCACTTATTCATTCAACAGTGAATCAACACTTCAAAGGCACTGTGGAAATTGCTGCACAATCATTCAGGTAAGAGATGATGATGTCCTGAATGGAAACAGAATGATGTAAGGACAAAGAGAAAGAGTTTGATTTCAGAGATGTGCCAAAACTTGATACCTATTACATGTATAAAGGAAGATGTTTAAGCTGATTTCTAAATTTATAGCTTGAGCACTGTTCTAGTTTGCTAGTTGCCAGAATGCAATATACCAGAAACAGAATGGCTTTTAAAAAGGGGAATTTAATAAGTTTCTAGTTTACAGTTCCAAAGCCGAGAAAATGTCCCAATTAAAACAAGTCTATAGAAATGTCCAATCTAAAGCATCCAGGTAAAGACACCTTGGTTCAAGAAGGCTGATAAAGTTCAGGGTTTCTCTCTCAAGTGAGAAGGCACATGGTGAACACAGTCAATGTTCTTCTCTCATCTGGAAGGGGACATGGCAAACACGGCATCATTTGCTAGCTTTCTCTCTTGGCTTCCTGTTTCATGAAGCTCCCAGGAGGCGTTTACCTTCTTCATCTCCAAAGGTCACTGGCTAGTGGGCTCTCTGATTCTAGTGTTTATGTCATTCTTCTCTGGCTCTCTCTGAATCACTATCATTCTCCAAAATGTTCTCTTTTTTATAGGACTCCAGAAACTTATCAAGACCCACCCAAATGGGTGGAGACATGTTGTCACCTAATCCAGTTTAACAACCACTCTTGACTAAATCACATCATCCAGGGAGATGATCTGATTACAGTTTCAAACACACAGTATTGAATAGGGATTATTCTGCCTTTATGAAATGGGATTTAGGTTAAAACATGGCTTTTCTAGGGGACATACATCCTTTCAAACCAGTACAAGCACTTAGGGAGAGAAAATATTGGATTAGGAGTCAGTTTCCTGATGGACTATTCAGTCTTGCATATGGTCATCCTAAACCTAGAGATGATAAAACCATGGAAGATAATGTGATTGGCGAATGGGTAGAGTGTGCATGTCCTAAGGAACATGGCTACTTAAGCTATTGTGGAAAAACAGAGGTCAGTAAAAGGAACAGAGAAAGAATTTTCCTTTGACAAGATTAGGAAAAGACTGGTGGCTAAGAAGAGGGTGGGGTCTGACTGGTCAATTGTATGAAGTCAATTAAGATAAGGATTAAATAGAGGTTTTGGATTTGATTAGAATCTTGAATGTCCTATGACAACTAAGGAACTATAATTTCAGTGAAATGGTGGGGGTGGAAGCTGAATTGCAGTGAATAGGAAATGAATGGGAAGTGAAGAAGGGGTAGAGTAAATTGAGACAAATATTTCAAGCAATAGTTCTTAATTGGGTATGATTATGTTCCAAGGGAACATTTGATAATGTCTGGAGATATTTTTGATTTTCATGATGGAAAGGTGCTACCAGAATCTAGTGGCTCGAGACTAGGGATGCTGCCAAACATCCTAGAATGTAGAACCAGGCCCCTACAGCAATTATCTGACATAGAAGGTCAATAGTTCTGAGACAGAGAAGCCCTGCATGAAAGAAAGAAGAATGACAGATTGTCAAGTAGATTAAGTGTTAGCACTGAAGAAGGAGGAATGGGTAAAGAAGGGGGGCGCATAGGGATCTCTATTAAGATGAAAAGAAGGGAGCGATAAAGAGGAAATAATTGATGGTTAATTGATAGGGGATGATTCCAGAGGAGATGACAGAAGGAATTAGAAACCCAATGATCTGGTTTATGTTTAAACTGAAGAGGGACACCTACTTTAATAGTTTTATGTGTCAATTGTCTAAGTTATAGTACCTGGTTATTTAGCCAAACATCAGTATAAATATTGTTCTGATGATATTTTGCAGATGTGGTCAAAATCTACAATAAGTTGACCTTAAGTGAAGGAGATTACCTTTGATAATGTGGGTGGGCTTCACCCAATTAGGTGAAAGGCCTTATGAGCAAAAATTGAGTTTCCTGGAAAAGAAGAAATTCTGCCTCAAGATTGCAGCATAAAACTCCTACCTAAGTTGCCACCCTGTCTCAATGGATTTCTACTTTCTATTGCAGCCCCTACAAATGCCTGAGCAAATTCCTTGAAATGCATGTCTTTATCTATCTGTCTGTCTGTCTATCTATCTATCTATCTATCTATCTATCTAATTGATAGATATCTATATTACATATATATTTCCTATTGGTTTTCTGGAGAACCCTGATAGATATACTTCTCTGAGCAGGGAGGAAGTACGTAACAATAAGTACAGATGTAGATATGTTTTGCACATTGTGAGGGAAAAGAAAGTAAGGTGTTAAAGCTTCCACTATTGATTTTTGGTCCTGTTGTGACACCCTTTTAAGAATTTAATCTGTGTATGTTATATTGGGATCCATAAGCTGAAACACATGGAATTACAAAAAGAAATTAATTATATCATAACATAATCATAAAATATATATAAAAAACAAATCTTTGTGCTTCTTTACTAACACAATAAATAGCAAGATCTAGCAAACTACTAAAAGTTGAAGTAAGGAGAGAAAATGAGTGTATGATATTTTTGAGATATCTGTAACAACCCTAATAATATATGAAAACATCACTGATTTCTCTTGATGGCAATGTTGCAAATACTGCTATTACCACTATATGTTGCCTGCACTCATAATGAAAAATAAAATGCTAAAATTCAGTTAAAGGTTAGTCAAAATAAAAGTTATTTTTTCTCATCCATGTTCACAGACTCTCTGAATTCTTAACCATAAACCCTAGGTTAAGACAACCTACTCTTGACCGTCTCTCATTTTTCCATCCCATACTCCCATGTTGCCTTCCTTTGTTCCTTGGTTTCCATCTTTTCCCATCCTCTACTGTTCTTGCTTTGTACCTTGGTTCCTAAGGCTCTTTACCTAGCATCTGAGGTTAACCATCAATCTTTAGATGCCCTGTCATGGCTGACATTGGCACTTTCCTTGAATGTGAATTTTGATAGTTTTTCTTTGGAAGAGATATCAATACTGCAGTAAGTGGATTCCTTCTACTACGTTCCACCTTAGCCCTGTGTATCTACCTGGGCATAGAGCCCCTGTCTACCTCCCCATGACTGGGGAGGAGGACAAAATTGAACGTATGAAAAGAGAGAGGTTGTAATGATGCACCAGGCTTTCTTTCCAGGCACAGCAGGGAAGGAAATTAAGCCACAGGGGGCTGATGGGCTAGCACAGAATAGAGGGATTGGTGATCTCATTGAGACCAAAATGCTGGTGAAAAATTGAAATAGGGTGTGAAAGAGCTGGGCCTCTTTCTCTGTATTCCAGTTTATGCATGACTGTAATTAGTTGGTGCTGCCATCCTGGCCTTCTCTAGTGTACATTTTAATGACTAAAAACATTATTACAAATGGGCACTAAATGTGTCATTAAAATAGTTCTACTCTACATTCAAGTATGCTCAATGAAATGTTCCAGACTCAATTGACTATTGAAATGTGAAAGAAAAGAGAAATATATGGAGCTAGCCAAAATAACTCTAAGTTACTTTTTGTAAATTGCTTAAAACCATTAAATAAATTAGGCTGCTGTGGGACATATGCACACATTTCATGGAGTTCCAATTTAGCAATTACTACTCCTGCAGCAAAATCAATAAACTATGCATCCAGAATTATGCAGAGAAAATATATCCAGGGACATGGAGATTGGTTCTTGATTCTGAAAATATTTCTAGATAAGCTCAACTAACTAGAATGTATCAGGTTCAGCACTAGGTTGTGGTTGGTAAAAAAACATTTACATGGTACAAAAATCAAAATGATATAAAAGATGCATACTGAAAAGTCTCATTCCCACCCTATCCCCATCTACTTCATCCTGTATTTTCATCCTTCTGGTGTTTGTTTATGCCATCTGAGCAAAAACAAAATGTATATTCTCTTGCCTTTCTTACTCATTGGTTTGCATGGCATAAACAGTTATGTACTACCTGTTTTTTCTCCCACTTAACAATATATCTAAAGAATCTCCATATGTTTATAGAGATTTTCCTCTTTTTTTTAACAGCTATATCATATTCCATGGTGAATATGTACCAAATTTCTTTACCCAGTTCCACTTGTGTAGTTTCTAATCTTTTTCATAAGACAGATTACTTTGTTTGATTGCAGGTGTATCTGTAGGGAAAGTCTCAGAAGCGCTATTGTTGGGCAAAAGGGTAAATGTCTTTGTAATTTCAATAGCTGTTTTCAGTTTACACTCCAAAGAGGCCTGCACTCCCACTAACTATGTGTGAGAGTACTTGTTAGGGGAAATGTTTTAATATCGAGCTTATCTATAAACAGCACTATAGAGGTCACACAATCTACAGACATCAGAGTCAGTTGATTTTTGAAAAGGGATGTTGTGAAAATAATGAATACCTACATAAGGTTAGAGCCTGGGCTAGTATTTCATCCTGACCCAACCGCATAAGATTTCTTGTGAGGATTAATGTAGGCACTAGGTACAATAATGCCAAATCACCAACTCTTTAACACTTGATTTTTAATTTACAAAGTGCTTCAGCCTTCATCCATTTAGGTTAACTTTCTTAAGCACCTAATATATGCTTGTCAGAAGGATATGAGTATTGCTTCTTCCTCTCTTTTATGTATAAAATGGTCTTCAAAATTAACTCACATAAACCCTTCAAGAGAATTTTGAGAAACAATATCTGCTTATACATTTTTAATTTAATTTTTTATTAATGAAGTTGTAAGTTTAAAGAAAAATTGTGCTGAAGATACATAAAATACAGAGTTTCCATATACCATATATTATTAACACCTTCCATTAGTGTGGTACATTCATGAAATAACATTTCTGTAATTGTACTATTAACTATAGACCATCACTTACAATAGAGTTCACTGTGTTTTACAGCTCTATTTTTAAAAATTATTTTAGTAACATATATACAACCTATTTCTCCTTTTAACCACATTCACTTATATAATTCAGTGCTATTAATTACACTCACAATGTTGTGTTACTATCACCACCACCCATT
Organism: Tamandua tetradactyla; assembly: GCF_023851605.1. Classification (NCBI taxonomy): domain Eukaryota; kingdom Metazoa; phylum Chordata; class Mammalia; order Pilosa; family Myrmecophagidae; genus Tamandua; species Tamandua tetradactyla. Next base: position 43,662,151 of record NC_135350.1, on the reverse strand, counting down.
ACCGAAAATTTACAATCAACCCAAGTACAAACTCTGCACAATGTAAACACTAAACTCATTAGCTACTGACCTGTCCAACTCCTGGTAAACTCTATTCTAGATTCTTACTCTGAGTTTGCTTATTCAAACTGTTTCCTATCAGTGAGATTACACAATATTTGTCATTTAGAGTCTGACTTATTTCACTCAACATGATGTCAAAGGTTCATCCATGTTGTTGTACATATCAGAACTTTATTCCTTTATGCTGCTGAATAGTGTTCCATTCAAACATATATATATATATGTATATGTTTCATGTTCTGTTCACCCATCCAGCAGTTGATGGACACTGAGGTTGCTTCATCTTTTGGCAATTGTGAATAATCCCACCATGAAGATCAATGTATAAATAACTGTTCGAGTCCCTGCTTTTAAGTCCCTAATGGCTATATATCCAAAAGTGGGATTGGCAGGTCTATGGTAATTATATACTTAGCATTCAGAGGAATCACCAAACTATCTTCCACAGCAGTTATATCATTTTACATTTCCACCAGAAATGAATGACTGTTCATATTTCTTCACTTCCTTGTTAGCTTTTGCAGTTTTCTGTTTTTATTTTTTTGTAATAGCAGCCATTCTAGTGAATGTGAAATGACATCTCATTGTGGTTTTAATTTGCATTTCCCTAAAAGGATCTTGTCATCTGTAGATAGTGAAAATTTTACTTCTTCCTTTCCAAGTTGGATACCTTTTATTTCTTTTTCTCACCTAGTTGCTCTGGTTAGAACTTCAGGTGGTGCCAGTTGGCATTCCTGCCTGGTTACAGGTCTAGAAGGAAAGCTTTCAGTCTTTTTCCAGTAAGAATGATATTAAAGGCTGGGTTTTCATATACACCCTTTATCATGTCAAAGAAGTTTCCTTCTATTCCTACTTTTCTAAATATTTTTATCAAGAAAGGATGCTGGATTTTATCAAATGCAGTTTCTGTATCAAATGAGATGATCATATGTTTTTTACCTTTCATTTTGTTAATGTGGAGTATTACATTAATTGATATTCTTATGATGAACCACTTGCACACCTGGGATAAACCTCACTTGATCACGGTATATAATTCTTTTAATGTGCTGCTGAATTTGATTTGCTAGTATTTTGCTGAGGATATTTGCATCTATACTCATAGGAGAACTTGGTCTGTAATTTTCTTTTCTTGTATCTTATCTGACTTTTGTCAGATAAGTGATGTTGGCTTCACTTTTCTGGAAGCGTTTGAGAAGGATTGATATTAATTCCTTTGGGAATATTTTGTAGAATTTACCTGTGAAGCCATCTGTTACTTGGCTTTTCTCTGTTGGGAGGTTTTTGATTACTGACTCAATATCTTTACCTGTTGAGGTCTTCTATTTCTTCTAGAGGACAGTGTTTTGGTTTGCTAAAGCTGCTGAGATATAAGATACCAGAAATTGATTGGCTTTTATAATGAGGATATATTAAGTTACAAGCTACAATTCCAAGGCTGTGAAAATGTACAAATAATGTGCGAAGAAGAAGATACCTTCCTGGATGAAGGGCAGCTGACATCCAGGTTTCTCTGTCACATGGAAGGCACATGGCAATGTCTGCTGTCCTTCTTTCCTGGCTGCTGGTTTTAAACAGCTCTCTCAGCTTCTAGTATCTCCTGGGGCACTTTCCTTCTGTATCTCTAAATGTCATTACCTCAGCTTTCTCTAAAATGCTTCCTTCTTAAAGGATTCCTGTAAGCTGATTAAGACCCAACTTGAACGGTGGGGTTACATCTCCATGGCAACAACCTAATCAAAAGGTCCCACCCACAACAGGTCTGTACCCACAAGATCGGATTATAAGAACTTGGCTTTTCTGGGGTACATAGCAGTTTCAAACTGGTACATTCTACCATCTGGTCCCTGAAAAGACATTCTTTCCATATACAAATACATTCATTCCATCACTATATCACAAAAGCCTTAAACTATTTCAGTAACAATACAAATAAAATACCAAGTAAAAAACAATATAAAGTCTCATTAATATCAGCTATAGTTGCCTATCCTAAGACAAAATTCTCCTCTGGCTGTGTATCTGTGAAACTTAGGACAAGTTATCTGTTTCTAATATACACAGAAGGGGCAGTCATAGGATAATTTTTCCCATTTCCACATGGAGAATTTGAAAGGGAAACAATGGTCACTGGAGCCAAACAGTTATGAAAACCTACAGGGCAAACTTCGCTAAATTTAAAGGTCTGAGAATCATGTATAGACTGGTATTTTATTCTCAGGTCTTCAGAAAGCAGCAGTCCCACTCTTTCCAAGGGCTTACGCGGAGGCCCTTTTCTCTCCAACCACTGGGATGAGGGGTGTAACATTGGGGAGCATTGGGAAGACAACTTTGTTCTCAGTCCCGCTCTCCTCAGCATCTGGGTGGCACCAGGGTTCTCTAACAACTTTGGGCACATACTCAATCCCTTCAGAACAGTGGGGTGGTTGCCAAGTTTTCCTAATCCCTGGGGAATGTATCCTGGCCTCTCTAAGGCAGCAACACTTTTCCACTCACTTTTTGTCTCTGGGGCAAAGGCACCCTTTCCATGTGTACAAGTGGGTCCACTTTCCTGGCCAAAGATTTCCTGGCTCCAGACCTTAGCTTCCATGTTCTGCTTTTGAACTTTTTATTTTCCTTCAATCTGTCCTTTTTCTGTCCCTATTAGTCCAGACTGGAAGTGGTTCTGTTTAACAGAACACAAAAAACTTGTTGCCTTGGCATACAGCATCCAGGGGTTAAAACTATAAGACAGTAGAACTCTCCACAAATCCTTTCTGGATAATCCCATCACCAATATTGGATTTTTCTGAAATGACTGACCGGTTTCATGTTAGGTTAAATTCTCATGTGAAGCCCTATTCTCTGGGGTCTCACTTTCTGGAAGCCCAGAATTTTCTAGACTATCAATTTCTGTCTTCTTTGTATCCAAGTGTTCAGTTCTCAACTTACCTCTTTCCTCTTGCTTTTTACTATAAGCTGCAAGAAGAAGCCAGGCTACAGTTTCCACATTTAGTCTGGAGATTTCCTCAGCTAGATATCCAAATTCATTAAATTCTACCTTCCATCTGACACTAGGACTCAATTTTGCCAAATTCTCTGATACTTTAAAACGAGGGCCACCAGTTTGCAATGACACATTCCTCATTTCTGCCTAATCAGAAGTATCTTTAGAGACCACATTTCCACCAACAGTCTGTGCAAAGCAATTCAGGCCTTTTCTATCAAGCTTATCACAATTATTCCATAACCACTCCCACCCTTATCCATTTATAAAGCTGTTCAGCATTTTTGGTATTTGCAAATTACAGCACCCCGTTTCCTTGTACCAAATTCTGTTTCAGTTTGGTAAAGCTGCTGGAATGGAAGATACCAGAAGTGGATTGTTTTTTTTTTATTTTTTAGGATTGGTTCTTATGATGGGAATTTATTAAGTTACAATTATAAGGGCATGGAAATGTCAAAATTAGGGCATTAACAAGAGGATATCTTCTCTGAGGAAAAGCAGCTGGCATCCAGTTTCCTCTGTCACATGTGAAGGCACATGTGTACTGTCCTTCTCTCCTGACTTCTGGTATCAAATGGCCCTCTCAGCTTCTGGTGTCTCCTGGGACATTTTCTTTCTGCATCTCCAAACTTTTTTGTCTCAGTTTTCTCCAAAATGTTTCTGTATTAAGGAATTCAGTAAGCTGATTAAGACCCACCTTGAACGGGTATGTCATCTCCATGGAAACAACCTAATCAAAAGGTCCCACCCATAATAGGTCTGCGCCCATAAAATATATGTAGAAGAACAAAGTTTTTCTGGGGTACAGATAATCTTTATAGAAATTCAGTTTGACTCCCCCTTTATCGTCTGTATTGCTTTTCTGCCTCTGGTTACTGCCCTTTTAGTGTATCCCACCTTAGGCAGCTAGATGAGGTCAGTCTAGAAAGGTCCATTTTTTTGTTTCGCTAATCCAGCAACCAGAAACTGGGTTGAGTGTGCACACCCCTTGCCAATGGTTGTGCCATCGTCTTTTTTGTTTCCTAGGGGCACTTTTGTATGTTGTATTCCTCAGCCACTTGTGTTCCGTCTTGGGTCTCTGTAGACTTGGGTCCCTGTGCCTGGTTATGTGTGGGGTTCTAATTTGCTGCTGGGAGTGGCTGTAAGTTTTGCATCCAGGCCATGCTCCCTCTGTGCAACCTTTCAGCTATGTGGGATTAAGTGATGGTGAGGGATCTGGTATGGTGGGTCTGTGATGTAAATCTACCTTTTTTTCTTTTTCTTTGATTCAAGATTTCTTGAGTCCTCTCAAGTCTCTATCATCCTCCAGAGTTCCAAGCAAGTGGGATTAGTTCTTTAAGAGTTATTTCTGAGGGGAGACTTTTCCCGGGGATGTCTTATATTGACATCACTCCATCCCCATACACAACTCAAGTGTAAGAAAAATAATTGAAAGTATGAATTTTCACCATATTATAAATACTGACTTTTTAAATAAAATATTGCAAATATTGAAGTTTTAAGTAAAATTGTTACATCACACTTCAAAATGATATCACCATCACCTATTTAAAAATACACAAACTCTCCTTTAACAGAACTAATGTTGACATCATTCATTTATTTTCCTCTGAATTTGTATTTCCATTCGATTTCCCCATAGAATTTTATCTTTATGTAATATGTTTTATGCTTTAAAGTCTTATTGAGCATTCTCATATTTCTATTATAAAAATGTGCATATACATTGAAATTTTAATTTTTCTTCTAGACATCAAACTGTATTAAAATATCTTTGACTTAATTATGTTTATAATTATGACCACTACATAATATGCCAAATATATTATTTATTTTGACAAATAAATTTCAAAATACAAACTTTCATTGAAAATTTTTTCATGTGAGATGACTGGAGGTCATTAGACTAAAATTACATTTTAGTCTAATTGAACTGTGGATGTGTCAAAATTACCAGTATGAGACAGGATTTGGCATCATTTCTATTCTTAGTTTTCATTTTTTTAAAATTAAAACTCTTCTTCATTTCTTTAATAAATAAGAAAATGGGAATGGAGGAAGTTTTTTTATAGCAACATCTCTCAATTCTCTTAAATCTTGATATACACCCAAGTTACGTAACCCTCAAAAGTTATTTTTAATGATTAATTAGCTGAAAATCCAATTAGTTCCTCCTTCAATGTGGTTGAGAGAAAAGAATTGGAAACTACTGACAGGAGCAAATATCTCAGTTGCCCCTTTGGAAATCTGGGGCTTTTATGGACTGGTGCCTTGTACCTTTTATAAGATTGGAGAAGAAAAAGCCATACCTTTTTTTTTTTTACAAGACAACAGAAGAGAGAAATAGAAGAGAAAGTAAGAAATAAGAGCTTGATATTCATCCACAAACTTCCTTTACTTAGTTTTAGGAAAGGGTATTTATAAAAGTTGAGGCTACCTGGAAACTGTGATTTCCTTAAAACTGTCCCTTACCACAAACCCCTTGGAAAGCTTTTTTAGTCTCCAGTTTAAAGATTACTGGTGTATCTGACCTCCTGTATAATAAGTTCAAACCAGGTCCCCAGGTAGGTGGAAGGCAGAGTAAAGAAGTAGCACAAAAGAAGAGTGCAAAGGAGAAACCATGCCAGATGAAAAAGAGAAGTAGACCTGCCAGCCAGGGAGAAGTATCTGAGAGAATTTCACTGCGACATTATTGCCTTTTGTGTAGTCCAACACAGGCTTGTCAGGGTAAGCCAAGTTACATTAAATCACAGAAAATGTATTTTACTGAGCCTCCTTCCTACAGTACAACATAATCATTTATTTGCATGCCTACTATATATGTTCATCACTTTGCTAAGATCTGAGATGGCCAAAAATAGATGTGTATACTGGCTAAGTACACAAGCTTGAGTGGCAGAGCCCTTAGCCTTGAACCCTGTTTCCAACTCATTCATAAGTACAAACAAATTATCTAACTGTTTTAGGTATCACTTATCTGTGTCTGCTAAGAATTATATCTAGTCCATGTGGTTATTGTGAGAATTAAATAAAATAATTTAAGTAAATCTATGAACAGTGGTGTGAGGTTGTTACCAGACAATGGCTGTGGATTCTTTTGCCTGAAGTGCTCAATAACCAATTCGTGAGACATCCGGGCTTCAAAGAGAGAAAGAGTTTATTACTAGGTATGTAGTAGGAGAGCAGATGCCTAGCAGCCCAAAATCTGTCTCCCCAAAATATAATAATTCTGATAGTTTATTAGGAAAAAGATGGGCAGTGGTAGGTATTATGAATCCTATTTTACAGATTGGAAAATGGAGGCTATAGGGATTTAAGTTATATGCTTAAGGCCACCAACCAGTAAGTAGCAGAGCTTAGGCTTGATGCTGAGCTTTGGACCCCTGGTAACCTTTTCAAGAGGGTAGTTGCAGCAAGCTGTTGGGTCCCAGTGACCACAATATTCCTGTGTCATTCCAGCCAGCGGAACAGTTCTGGAAGTGCCTTAGCACTGACTGTCTGCAGCCAAGCCTTTTGGTCTCCAGCTTCTAAAAGAGCTCACAGCTCTTTAGGGCAGGGAGAACATCCTCCTGTGCATGAAGGGGTAGTCCAAGGTCAATAAAGCGCTTCAAGCTCCATAAAGAAAGCAGCTATATAAATGGAGGTTCTTGTTAAAATAATAAAGCTAGAAAGGCCACTTTAAAAGGAGAGGTCACCTGGAGGTTACCAGGAAAAGCCAGATGCCCCAGATGTATTTAATTTCTAGTCTTCATGAAATATACACATACTATAGGAATATATCTTTAATTATTTTACTTTTAGAAGATGACGACTTCATAACATTGTTTAAATAAATTGTCAATTCCTATTATTAGAAACATTTTACAGGTGCTGAGACTGGTAAGAACGGATTAACCAGAAGGTCCATTAAATGTATCACTGCTGTTGGCCAAACTACATAAACTCTTTGGAGTATGATACAGTTCCAACCATCTACTGTTGTGCATTAATAGTGAAGAGTGCCTCAGTGCATTTCCTTGTTTTGAATAAATTGTGGTATTAAATTCACTGCCTTCCCTCATCAGAAAGGGAAAATGATTTGACCCTTGCATTCCTTGGAACTGAACTCAAACTTTGGCGACATACTTCAAAGCTCTGTAAATAATATGAGTAACACTTTGGACCCTTCTGAGGCGGGAGGGAAATTCCCTTTCTGAAGAACACCCAAGTCTTTAAAAAGAAATGGCTAGTTTTAAATATCTCACTGTTTTTCTTGTTTGAAGCTCCATGCTGAGGATTTTATTTTCCTTTGCAAAGCTTATGCTGCCAGAGCCTCTTTCTCAGAGGTCGGCTAGAGTTGGTGCGCAGGGCCCAGCTTGCAGGTTTGCTGAAGCAAGTTTATTTGTAGTGTGGCCCGGGGCGGGTAGAAGATTCCATTATGATGCAGGAGACTCCGCAAGTTTGGAATATCAATGCCACTTCAAAGGGTGAGAGCTGCGAATTACCAGTCAGACTTCTTCTCAGGCACCAGAGATGTGTTTCAAGATAGGAAACAGGGAGGATTTTCTTCAAGGGCTCTAATTGTGAAGTGGGCGCCCCAGGTCTTCAGAGATGTCTCTGGGCACAGGAGACTGTCATGGTTTTACAGAAACTCCTCAAAGTTCCCAGACTGAAATTTTAAACACAGCATGGAGCTGGACACCTCCTCCATCCTGCCAGATCCCCCCAAATCTAATAATGTTGACTCCTACTGAGCCTTGGAGAAAGAATAGCTCAAAACTGTTTAGCCTAATTTATTTCCAAAAAGCCAAGCACAATAGTAATTTCAAGGTTTTCTGAGATATTCTTTCTCTCTAAAACTCCACCCTCTTTTCTTTCTTCTCCTCTGTCTGCCCTATAGCAAAACCAGAGCAGAAAGAAAGTTAGGGTTTTTCTTTTCTTGTCTCCAATCTGAATGAACACCAATATGGTTATGGGCAGAAAAACCAAACCAAACCAAACCAAACCAGACAGAACCTTAAGCCCTCTCACTCTTTTGCTTCTTGATGATCTTAAGGAGCTCTAGAAAGACAATCAACTAAATTTACAATACTAAGGATTTACAATGGCTCTCTCCAATTTTATTTAAAAGAAATAAAAATGTACACACCGGGGAAGCCCTAGATTGTATGAGTATGTGTTTTGATCTGGGTCTGGGTAGTGGTCATGATCATGGTTATTACCCTGGCTCTTGTGTTTTTCTGGTGCCTGGAACATCGTTTTCACTGCCTTCTCCTCTCCCCTTTAGGAAAGGGCTATAGCTTCAAAGGCAAGAGTAATAGGGAGGAAAGTGCTCTGGACTAAAGACTGTCAGTCTATAGAGTGAGACACTCCTATAGAGAGGGCCAGTGCCCTCCTTCAAATGGGGCTGCTTCCCGTTTTCATGCATTTGTGCATTTCATTCCTTATGCCCATGCCTCCTGTAGGCATTTTGATGTGTGTTCTCTGGCTTAGAATCTCTCTCCTCAGCCTTTACCCAGTTTATTTTATCCAGAATCCTCATTCTCTCTCTTTACTTGGATGACTCTTATTCATCCCATAGGTTTCAGCCTTTTTCTTTTACCCTTTGGGGAATTTTCTTGACTCTTCCAATCTGGATTATGTGTCCATCCTTTGCATGCCCTTGACATCTGGCATCTTCTTGTCATAGCTAGTATTGTACTACATACTTATTTATGAGGCCTCTCATGGGGCTGTAAGATTTATGAGGGCAAGGATTGTATCTATTTTGTTCATTATTATATCTTGACTACATCTAACACAGCACCTAGAATCACCTAGATGCTCAACTAATATTTTTGTCTGAATTAAAATTCATTCATTCATTCATTCATTCATTCATACGAGCCTTGAACTTCCCTATGAATCTTAGGAGCACATTGAAAAAAATTTCTCCGATATTTATTTGCAAATGTCCAAACAATATAAAACTTGAAAGAATAGCACAATGAACAGACCTAAGGTCTCCACTTAGATACATAAATTATACATTTTTTCTAATTGTAGAATTTGCACATTGTTAGGAGTTTCACTTTTTGAGGTTGTTTCTCTGTTCATTTTTTTCTTTAGAGAAATTGAGTTTTAGAGGAAGTCATGCAGAAAGTACAGAGGCCCCATATTGCTTACCCCACCTTCCCAATTAATTGACACTTCATGTTTATGGGTACTTATTGATGAAATAATATTATTATTATCCTATTAACTGTAGTCCATATTTTCCATTAAGGTTCACTGCTTGTGTTGTACATTTCCATGGTTTTTAAAAATTTTTACTCTGGTAACATATATATATATATATATATATATAATCTAAGACTTTCCCTTTTAACCACTTTCAAACATACAATTCAGGATTATTAATTACATTCATATGTTGTGCTACCATCATCACCATCTATTACTAAAACTTTTCTGTCACCCCAAATAGAGATTCTGTACCAATTAAGCATTGACTCCCCATCCTCTATCGCCACCCCAGCCCCTGCTAACTTGCATTCTAGTTTTTTTGTTCTGAATTTATGTATTCTAATTATTTCATGTAAATGAGATCATACAAATTTGTCCTTTTGTGTCTGGTTTATTTCACTCAACATGTCTTCAAGGTCCATCCATGTTGTTGTATGTGTCAGAACTTCAAATTATATATATATATATAGTCGTGTTTCTTTTATCTTACTCTTTGTAGAAATGCATGATTCCTGATGAACTATTAGAAAGTTGTGACTATCATGACACTTTTCTCTTAAAGACTTCTGCATTCATCATTGAGAAAGAATTTTTGAAAAGTCATTCTCTTAGGGGAGTGTGAGGGTAGTTTAGTGGTAGAATTCTTGCCTGCCATTCAGGTGACCCGGGTTCAATTCCTGGCCTGTGCACTTCCCAAACAAAGAAACCAACAAAAACAAAACCAAACAAAATTCAACAAATGGTGCTGCAATAATGGGATACTCACATGGAAAAAGAATGAAATGTGACCCTGTCATACAGCATACAAAAAGAAAAAACATCATTCTCCTGTATAGCACAATACCATTTCATACCTAAGGAAGTTAAAACTCCCGCAATGCATTTGAAATTTCTATCCATATTCAAATTTCACCACCAATACCCTCCCACTTTATCTTAAAGCTTTTTTTTGCAGAAAGAAATTTTGAATAAGAATAAAATTAGGAACTATTTATTCAATGTTTCTTCCTTTTTCTTTTTGAAATAAGATTTCATTTTGATTACAAATCTACCTGACATCTCTTCATCCCCTACTCAGTTACAATAAAAGGGAAAAAATATCCAGACAAGTTGAGGCACAGACAGTTTGCCCTTCAGGAAAAGGGACAAGGATTTTGCCACCAACGTTTTATACTTCTAGGCTATGAAATAGTCTCCATAGTTACTGTAAAGATGCTGAACAAAGGAAGGTAGAAGTGGAGACGAGACACTTTCTGGCTGTGTTTGTAGACTCAGATCACTGTCAGGCTGGCCCTGGTTGATGTAGGTGGTAATGATATATTTGCTTAAAAGGAAGCATTCCTCTTCAGGACTGTTTCTATATGACCAGACTGAATCAGTTATCTTTGCTTCAATTGCCAAAGATAAATTCTGCAATATTCTTTACTATAGAAAAGAAAGCACATTTGAGAGATAAAGTAATATCCCTTCCCCCTTGTAATTCTCCTACTCCATCCACTTCGGGTGCTTTTCTAAGGTAACTCTCTGTGCTTAATATTAATTCCAACTGATTCCTTTGGGTGAACACCAGCGCAGACTCACCTGTATTGTTTCCTGGGCATGACAGCTTGAAAGAGTTTCAGGAGAGCTGCAGTTTTGGAGGCATTGCTTGGCTTAGCATTTTAAATCCTACTGAGTAACCCTCCATGGCTTTCATGTGGTTTGAAGGTCCAATGTATGTAACAGGGAGGCAACTATCTGCCGTCATGCGCTGTTTCCCCAACCCTCTGCCTGTGACTGATGTTACTACTTGATTGCAAAATTATTTCCCATTGACCTTGAACACTGCCCCAGAATATCTCTTAACCACGAAGTTATTACTTACACAGCACAAAGGGTCCAGGGGAAGTTATCCCATTCTGGCCAAATTCCCAGGGAAGCCAGCTGCTCAGGTCAGGGTTGGTGGATGGCAGCTCTGCATGCCCCACTTCTTGTGAGACAGAAGAGACAAATCTGTGTGGAGCATTTATACAACCCACACAGAGAGGATCTTGTTACTGAGAATTCTCTGCCCTGAGAAGCCACTGGGGCTGCTTGTTACTGATTTCCAGGTTTAAGGTACGGTCACGCTTTTCTATTAGATCTAACATCTCTGGGGCAGAATGGAAACATATTGAAACATCTGCACACAAAAGAAAACAAGGGGTAGGTGGGACTTGGAGAAAGCCCTTAGGTGTGTGTCTGTCTTCTCCAGTGAAGAATCTTCATGTTTATTGATTGAGCTCCCATCTTTAGCAAGTCTTTAAAATGCTAATTCTACGGCTTGCTGGGTGATAACACCACACTGATGGCAAAAATAATTATATGAGGAGGTAGTGTGATACATAATTAATATTAAAAAGTAGACTGTGTGAATTTACATGCCTAGATGATTCACTTCCTTAGAGATCTGACACTGAAAGTGATGTGGCATATCTTTTCTAAAATAAAATTTATTATGGGATCTTATTTTTTGAAGTCTCAATAAATAACGGTATGGCGTTATATATCTTGATAAGCATGGACATCTGTGAAAGGATAGGAAAAAAACAACCTATGTGTGCAGTGAAAGAAAAGTCTGAATGGGTTTTTTAGGCCAGAATCATCTGAGACCATATGTACTGGTTAATTTTATATGTCAACTTGGCTAGGTGTTGTGTCTAGTTGTTTGGACAAACATTGGCCTAGATGTTTCTGTGAGTGTATTTTGCAGATATGATTAGCACCTACAATCAGTTGACTTTAAGACAATTGCCTTAATAATGTGGGTGGGCCTCATCCAGACCTTAAATGCAAGAATGGTGGTTTCCAGAAGAAGAAACTCTACCTCTAGAACATGCCATCTACTCCTCTCTGAGTTTCCAGATTGCTGGCCTCCTCCACTATGATTTTTGGACTTAAGACCTTTAACATTAACTCTCATTGGAATTTCTGTTTTGTGGCCTGCCCTACTGCATTAGGATTTGCCAGCCCCCACAATCATGTAAGGCAATTGCTTAAATAAATCTCTTTATATATGGATATATATCCAGTTGGTTCTTTTCCTCTGGAGAATGCTGGCTAATACACCATATTATTTTGTTTCTTGGTACTTTTGCCCCAGCCACTAAAGTTTATACTAGGCTATTTCCTGATAACTGATATTTTCATGGGAGCACAGAGCCAGGTCAGTGACCTTAGGTGAAATAAAAATGAAGTTTTTAGTCTTCCCAAGAGTCTTTTGTAATGTTGCTAAGTTGTGCCTGGGTTTTAGTTGCTGTGTTTTGATGGCTATTTTATGAAGAAAAAATACAACTTTTATTGTTTGAACTGTAGAATGTAAATGGAGTCTGGGGGAAAAGAAACCCCCTTATTTTTGTTCCTTTTCTTTTCCATACACTTTTCACTTGCGTTATTTTGCTGCATTTTATTTATCTTTATAGGCCACCTCAAATCCATTTTGGGAAGGTTGAGGTATAAATAAATAATTAATAATAATCTGCCATTTATTGAAGGCTTACATTATTGTTTATGCTGTTGTAAGGGCTTAAAAGCATTATTTTATTTTACTCTGACCACAGTTCTGCAGGAAAAGTATTTTTATTCTTTTTGTATTTAAGAGAGAAACTGAATGCCAGAGAAGTTATGTGCCTTGCTCACAATCATGCAAGATCTAATGAACAATTGATTGGGGATTAGAACCCACATTTTTCTGACCCTGAAGCCTGAATCCTTAAACACTGCACTGCACTTCTCTGTAAATAAATAACTGTGGACCTTTGTCATTGTATTTCACCTCAGGTGTTGCCTGCATTGGTACAAGCAGTTTGCTCATTTGGGTCAACATTCCGTCAGGAGACAAGTCCCACTGGTTTCACAAGAATTACTGGTTTAGATATGCTCTGGTTTAAGGCATTCTATTCAATCACTGCTGGATATTATTATATTAATTTAACTTAAAGAGAGTAATTAATCTGACTTTGTTCACTGGTGAAAAAATTTACATCTAATTTCACTTAATCATAAAAAACAATTGAAAAACCACCAAACCTTGAAATGACCACTGCTAAGAAGAGTGACAAAATGACTCCTTATGCTATATTTACATGTTCACCCCTTCTACTAGCCACTTTCTTTTATATGGCCAGCAGATGCTGGGCCCTACAGCACCTGCTAAGACAAGTTAATTCTTTATGGTCACAACCTGGTCTCACCTCTGAGGGATGTTTTGTCCCCCTGCTGCCCTGCTGGGGCCCAGCGGAATCTGTGTTCATTAGTGTAGGCAGAGTCTGTGGTGGGTCTCAGTTCTCCATTCAAGAGGATCTGCTGGGCCTGCTGTGATAGCGCAGCCAAGCAACTGCTGGCTGAAATGTGAAAAATGTCAGAGCCTTCATTTCTGTGTAGAAAAATCATCTGAAGTTCCAATAGTAGAGGGAAGTCTGCATTTCCTTGCCATAAAACCTAAAAAATGAGTTTGGGGAAGAAGACTGAGACAGCTAATATTCTCTATTTCTGTCTGCCTTCTCCTAGGTAAATGCACTTGCACTTGGGAAAACTGCCTCCTCACTTTTTTCCCTCTTGGAGGAAGACATTACAATACCTTCTGAGAGACCTACAGACCCATACAATTTTCCTCTTTTAGAAGTCACCTTGGAAAAGCTATTAAGGCCATTATCTGTCCATGAAAGTGAAATGGAAACCTGAGGCAATATGTGAGTTGGGTATCCTGTATGATCATTTTAATTTTCTACTTCATATTTCATATTTATAGGGACATTCCCATCTAAAAAGAATTATTTAATGTAAAATATTAGCTCAATTCTCTATTTCCTTTTTCTGCTTTAGAGAAGGCCTTAGCTATATGGCATCAAGGAATCTTAAATTGTATGTAGGCACAAGATTATAGTGAATAAAAAAGATGATTCCAAGAATCATTTAAGCATTACTAAGAGAAAATATGAACATACGAATGTCATGAAATCATTTGATGCACATATAATAATGATTGCTAGGGAAAATTTTGGTTTGTCATTTCACAGTCATACTTCTCATATATAATAAAATATTTTTCAAGGTACTAATTTAATTTCTGCTTTTCTCCTGTATCTATTCGATATTACTTGTGGTTACAGGAGAGTATAAAGAGAAACAAAGAACAGTTGGCTACAGATTTGAAAAAAGAGAATGAAGTTTGTAACTCCACCGTTTCTTCCTTTTCACCCTTTTGTTTTTCCGCCTTTCACCCTTTCAATTTTACCTTCTGAAGCAAAAAAAAAGGGCGGGGGGAAATATATTTGAGCTCTGGGGAAATTCTATCCAGGTTTTTTGCCCTCCTAGTTAGAATACTCCAGTTCTGTGGGACAACAGTACCAGGAGAATCTTTTATAGAGAAATAATATCCTTTATAATTTATTTCTCGGTCTTCTAAGTCATGTCCAAATAAGCTATTATTACAATTACCCACTATCTGCATGGCATCCTTCCACTGAGCTAAGACAGAGACACTTCCACTAGAACAAAAGCTATTTGCAGCTTTAAGTAGTGAAGATTTCTTTCTTTTTTTTTTTTTATTAATTAACGGAAAAAAAGAAATTAACCCAACATTTAGAAATCATACCATTCTACATATGCAATCAGTAAATCTTAACATCATCACATAGATGCATGATCATCGTTTCTTAGTACATTTGCATCGGTTTAGAAGAACTAGCAAAACAGCAGAAAAAGATATAGAATGTTAATATAGAGAAAAAAATAAAAGTAATAATAATAGTAAAAAAACCCTATAGCTCAGATGCAGCTTCCTTCAGTGTTTTAACATGATTACTTTACAATTAGGTATTATTGTGCTGTCCATTTTTGAGTTTTTATATCTAGTCCTGTTGCACAGTCTGTATCCCTTCAGCTCCAATTACCCATTATCTTACCCTGTTTCTAACTCCTGCTGGTCTCTGTTACCAATGACATATTCCAAGTTTATTCTCGAATGTCAGTTCACATCAGTGGGACTATACAGTATTTGTCCTTTAGTTTTTGGCTAGACTCACTCAGCATAATGTTCTCTAGGTCCATCCATGTTATTACATGCTTCATAAGTTTATCCTGTCTTAAAGCTGCATAATATTCCATCGTATGTATATACCACAGTTTGTTTAGCCACTCGTCTGTTGATGGACATTTTGGCTGTTTCCATCTCTTTGCAATTGTAAATAACGCTGCTATAAACATTGGTGTGCAAATGTCCATTTGTGTCTTTGCCCTTAAGTCCTCTGAGTAGATACCTAGCAATGGTATTGCTGGGTCGTATGGCAATTCTATATTCAACTTTTTGAGGAACTGCCAAACTGCCTTCCACAGTGGTTGCACCATTTGACATTCCCACCAACAGTGGATAAGTGTGCCTCTTTCTCCGCATCCTCTCCAGTACTTGTCATTTTCTGTTTTGTTGATAATGGCCATTCTGGTGGGTGTGAGATGATATCTCATTGTGGTTTTGATTTGCATTTCTCTAATGGCCAGGGACATTGAGCATCTCTTCCTGTGCCTTTTGACCATTTGTATTTCCTCTTCTGATAGGTGTCTGTTCAAGTCTTTTTCCCATTTTGTAATTGGGTTGGCTGTCTTTTTGTTGTTGAGTTGAATAATCTCTTTATAAATTCTGGATACTAGACCTTTATCTGATATGTCGCTTCCAAATATTGTCTCCCATTGTGTAGGCTGTCTTTCTACTTTCTTGATGAAGTTCTCTGATGCACAAAAGTGTTTAATTTTGAGGAGCTCCCATTTATTCATTTCCTTCTTCAGTGTTCTTGCTTTAGGTTTAAGGTCCATAAAACCACCTCCAGTTGTAAGATCCATAAGATATCTCCCAACATTTTCCTCTAACTGTTTTATGGTCTTAGACCTAATGTTTAGATCTTTGATCCATTTTGAGTTAACTTTTGTATAGGGTGTGAGAGATGGGTCTTCTTTCATTCTTTTGCATATGGATATCCAGTTCTCTAGGCACCATTTATTGAAGAGACTGTTCTGTCCCAGGTGAGTTGGCTTGACTGCCTTATCAAAGATCAAATGTCCATAGATGAGAGGGTCTATATCTGAGCACTCTATTCGATTCCATTGGTCGATATATCTATCTTTATGCCAATACCATGCTGTTTTGACCACTGTGGCTTCATAATATGCCTTAAAGTCAGGCAGCATGAGACCTCCAGCTTCGTTTTTTTTCCTCAAGATGTTTTTAGCAATTCGGGGCACCCTGCCCTTCCAGATAAATTTGCTTATGGGTTTTTCTATTTCTGAAAAATAAGTTGTTGGGATTTTGATTGGTATTGCATTGAATCTGTAAATCAATTTAGGTAGGATTGACATCTTAACTATATTTAGTCTTCCAATTCATGAACACGGTATGCCCTTCCATCTATTTAGGTCTTCTGTGATTTCTTTTAACAGTTTTTTGTAGTTTTCTTTATATAGGTTTTTTGTCTCTTTGGTTAAATTTATTCCTAGGTATTTTATTTTTTTAGTTGCGATTGTAAATGGGATTCGTTTCTTCTGTGATTTCTTTTAACAGTTTTTTGTAGTTTTCTTTTTATAGGTTTTTTGTCTCTTTAGTTAAATTTATTCCTAGGTATTTTATTCTTTTAGTTGCAATTGTAAATGGGATTCATTTCTTGATTTCCCCCTCAGCTTGTTCATTGCTAGTGTATAGAAATGCTACAGATTTTTGAATGTTGATCTTGTAACCTACTACTTTGCTGTACTCATTTATCAGCTCTAGTAGTTTTGTTGTGGATTTTTCCGGGTTTTTGATGTATAGTAACATATCGTCTGCAAACAGTGATAGTTTTACTTCTTCCTTTCCAATTTTGATGCCTTGTATTTCTTTTTCTTGTCTAATTGCTCTGGCTAGAACCTCTAACACAATGTTGAATAATAGTGGTGATAGTGGACATCCTTGTCTTATTCCTGATCTTAGGGGGAAGGTTTTCAATTTTTCCCCATTGAGGATGATATTAGCTGTGGGTTTTTCATATATTCCCTCTATCATTTTAAGGAAGTTCCCTTGTATTCCTATCTTTTGAAGTGTTTTCAACAGGAAAGGATGTTGAATCTTGTCAAATGCCTTCTCTGCATCAATTGAGATGATCATGTGATTTTTCTGCTTTGATTTGTTGATATGGTGTATTACATTAATTGATTTTCTTATGTTGAACCATCCTTGCATACCTGGGATGAATCCTACTTGGTCATGATGTATAATTCTTTTAATGTGTTGTTGGATACGATTTGCTAGAATTTTATTGAGGATTTTTGCATCTATGTTCATTAGAGAGATTGGTCTGTAGTTTTCTTTTTTTGTAATATCTTTGCCTGGTTTTGGTATGAGGGTGATGTTGGCTTCGTAGAATGAATTAGGTAGTTTTCTCTCCACTTCGATTTTGTTGAAGAGTTTGAGGAGAGTTGGTACTAATTCTTTCTGGAATGTTTGATAGAATTCACATGTGAAGCCATCTGGTCCTGGACTTTTCTTTTTAGGAAGCTTTTGAATGAGTAATTCAATTTCTTTACTTGTGATTGGTTAGTTGAGGTCATCTATTTCTTCTTGAGTCAAACTTGATTGTTCATGTCTTTCCAGGAACCCATCCATTTCATCTAAATTGTTGTATTTATTAGCGTAAAGTTGTTCATAGTATCCTGTTATTACCTCCTTTATTTCTGTGAGGTCAGTAGTTATGTCTCCTCTTCCATTTCTGATCCTATTTATTTGCATGCTCTGTCTTCTTCTTTTTGTCAATCTTGATAAGGGCCCATCAATCTTATTGATTTTCTCATAGAACCAACTTCTGGTCTTATTGATTTTCTCTATTGTTTTCATGTTTTCAATTTCATTTATTTCTGCTCTAATCTTTGTTATTTCTTTCCTTTTGCTTGATTTGGGGTTAGTTTGCTGTTCTTTCTCCAGTTCTTCCAATTGAACAGTAAATTCCTGCATTTTTGCCTTTTCTTCTTTTCTGATATAGGCATTTAGGGCAATAAATTTCCCTCTTAGCACTGCCTTTGCTGCGTCCCATAAGTTTTGATATGTTGTGTTTTCATTTTCATTCGCCTCGAGGTATTTACTAATTTCTCTTGCAATTTCTTCTTTGACCCATTCGTTGTTTAAGAGTGTGTTGTTGAGCCTCCACATGTTTGTGAATTTTCTGGCACTCCGCCTATTATTGATTTCCAACTTCATTCCTTTATGATCCGAGAAAGTGTTGTGAATGATTTCAATCTTTTTAAAGTTGTTAAGACTTGCTTTGTGACCCAGCATATGGTCTATCTTTGAGAATGATCCATGAGCACTTGAGAAAAAGGTGTATCCTGCTGTTGTGGGATGTAATGTCCTATAAATGTCTGTTAAGTCTAGCTCATTTATAGTAATATTCATATTCTCTATTTCTTTATTGATCCTCTGTCTAGATGTTCTGTCCATTGATGAGAGTGGTGAATTGAAGTCTCCAACTATTATGGTATATGTGTCTATTTCCCTTTTCAGTGTTTGCAGTGTATTCCTCACGTATTTTGGGGCATTCTGGTTCGGTGCGTAAATATTTATGATTGTTATGTCTTCCTATTTAATTGTTTCTTTTATTAGTATATAGTGTCCTTCTTTGTCTCTTTTAACTGTTTTACATTTGAAGTCTAATTTGTTGGATATTAGTATAGCCACTCCTGCTCTTTTCTGGTTGTTATTTGCATGAAATATGTTTTCCCAACCTTTCACTTTCAACCTATGTTTATCTTTGGGTCTAAGATGTGTTTCCTGTAGACAGCATATAGAAGGATCCTGTTTTTAATCCATTCTGCCAGTCTATGTCTTTTGATTGGGGATTCAGTCCATTAACATTTAGTATTATTAGTGTTTGGATAATATTTTCCTCTTACATTTTGCCTTTTGTATTATATATATATATCATATCTGATTTTCCTTCTTTCTACACTCTTCTCCATACCTCTCTCTTCTGTCTTTTTGTATCTGACTCTAGTGCTCCCTTCAGTATTTCTTGCAGAGCTGGTCTCTTGGTCACAAATTCTCTCAGTGACTTTTTGTCTGAGAATGTTTTAATTTCTCCCTCATTTTTGAAGGATAATTTTGCTGGATATAGAAGTCTTGGTTGGCAGTTTTTCTCTTTTAGTAATTTAAATACATCATCCCACTGTCTTCTAGCTTCCATGGTTTCTGCTGAGAAATCTACACATAGTCTTATTGGGTTTCCCTTGTATTTGATGGATTGTTTTTCTCTTGCTGCTTTCAAGATTCTCTCTTTCTCTTTGACCTCTGACATTCTAACTAGTAAGTGTCTTGGAGAACACCTATTTGGGTCTAATCTCTTTGGGGTGCACTTCACTTCTTGGATCTGTAATTTTAGGTTTTTCATAAGAGTTGGGAAATTTTCAGTGATAATTTCTTCCATTAGTTTTTCTCCTCCTTTTCCCTTCTCTTCTCCTTCTGGGACACCCACAACACGTATATTTGTGCGGTTCATATTGTCCTTGAGTTCCCTGATCCCCTGCTCAAATTTTTCCATTCTTTCCCCCATAGTTTCTGTTTCTTTTTGGAATTCAGATGTTCCATCCTCCAGTTCACTAATTCTAGCTTCTGTCTCTTTAAATCTATCATTGTAGTTATCCATTGTTTTTTCCATCTCTTCTACTTTATCCTTCACTTCCATAAGCTCTGTGATTTGTTTTTTCAGTTTTTCTATTTCTTCTTTTTGTTCAGCCCATGTCTTCTTCATGTCCTCCCTCAATTTATCGATTTCGTTTTTGAAGAGGTTTTCCATTTCTGTTCGTATATTCAGCATTAGTTGTCTCAGCTCCTGTATCTCATTTGAACTATTGGTTTCTTCCTTTGACTGGGCCATATTTTCAATTATTTGAGCATGATCCGTTATCTTCTGCTGGCATCTGGGCATTTAGTCAGATTTCCCTGGGTGTTGGTGTCTGGTGTCTTGGGGCAGCCATCTTCTCCGGAAGTCTCAAGATTTCTTTCTTTAACTAAGTCTTTTAGATTTAAGGAGTAGCCAAATATATTTTGAATATGAGACTTGCTGTATCTTTCCTGTTCACTGTTCAGAAAAGTATACAGATTGGCAGGAAAGACACAACTCATAAAATCACGTGAAAATTTCTAGAAGAACTAGGGAGAAAGGAAAGTGAAATATCCTTAAGTTGTTCAATGGACTGAAGGTTTCTTTTGCGGTTTACGTGCTGCTCAGTCTTCCGTATAACTCCTGAGAACTCTTTCGGTCACAGTGGACCTTGCTGGGGTCTGGCAGGAGTGGGTAAAGCAATCACACTGTGTGACCTCATGCGGTGCTGAGGTATTCTTCCCTGAACCTTTGTTTGTAAGAGGGAAAACCCCTGGGAGTATTAGTTTTTCCCTAAGAACAGTAAGATAATTTTACAAAGCCACTGAAACTTCCACTTGCCATGGGTTATATAACTTATCAGCATATCGATTTTTATATATTTTGGAAGATGGGAGTGTCTAGGTAGTGGTTAATCATAATACTCCTATAGATAAAACAGAATTAATTGTTTTGTTGAAACTTACTTCTCTTGAGCTTTTGGAGATCAAAATTAAGGATGTTAGGACATTGTTCCTGGAGTGAGACGTTCTGGTGCTTAGCCTGTGCTTTGTTACTGATAAGTATTTATGTTAGTTGCTTAACTATTTCATCATAAAGCAATCAGCCATGCTTTATTTATTAGAGAAATGGTGGTATATAGTACTAAAAACAGATAAATAAGCACAAAGAAACAAATAAAGATGAGCCCTGGAACAAAATCCTAATTCCTTGCACATACAATTAATTGAAAAATAAATTGGACTTGGATTTTTTAAAAAAATAAAATTCAAATGGCCAATAAGCTGAAAGAAAATAAAATCAAATTTCAGCACTTAAATGAATGCAAATTCACAAGCTGCTAGAACAGATTTTAAACATAATAATGACTTGTTTATGAGAGTGTGTCAGAAGTTAATATTTATACATATTTTTGGGGGAATTGATTTGGCAGATTAAAGATTAAAGATTAAAGATTTTACCACTTAAACCAGGAATTTCACTTTGAATAGTAAATTCCAAAGAAATAGAAAATGTGTGCAGAGATGCATTTACAGAAGTTGAGACAGTATTTTAATAATAAAATATTGAAAGCAACTTGGGTGTCCTACTAATAGGAGGCTGGTTACATAATTTATTGTATATTATATTCTGCAATATTATATAGTTATTAAGAGTGATATAGTAAAATAATAAACTCAATGCCATGGAAAAGTTCAGAATATAGTATTATGTGACAACAAAAGTAGGTTACAAACAATAGATGCAACATAATTCCAATTTTGTAAAAAGTTCTTAGGAGACTTTTCGAACATTAATAGTGGTTATCTTTGGGGATAGATTATGCACACTTTTTGCTTTTCTTGTGCTCTTATGTATTTTCCAAATTTTTTACCACAAGCACATTTTTATTATGTAATTTAAACAAAAATAAACAAATGTTATGAAAAATTACCTGAAAGTCTGTTTACCTGGTGGCAAACTTCTTCAATTTTCTGAACCTGAGTTTGTAAAATGAGTCAAATGGCTAGAAGAGCCTTGAGCTTAGCTCTGCGAATCTGAGTTATCAAATTTTTCAGTAGTAGTAATATGTTTTATTAAACTCATCATTTTGCCTAACAGGTAGTGAGGTAGATGATATCAGTTTTAAAATCAGTGTTTTGGGTTTTAAAAGGCCTTAAGTATACTACCAAAATATTGAGTGAATATAATGTAATTGCTTTTTCATAATTATAATTTCAAAAGTGCTTCAACTTCAGTTTTGACTAACATTTTTCCTTTTTTTTAAATTATTTTTACAATACTCTTTTTCTTTTTTTGTGAAAAATACCATATATACAAAAAAGCAATAAATTTCAAAGCATAGCACAATAATTAGTTGGAGAACAGATTTCAGAGTTTGATATGGGTTACAATTCCATAATTTTAGGTTTTTACTTTCAGCTGCTCTAAGATTTTGGAGACTAAAAGAAACATCAATTTAATGATTCAGCAATCATATTTGTTTGTTAAACCGTACCTTCTCTGTATCTTTGATCTTCCTGTCCCACTCTTTAAGAGTATGTGGGCTATGGCCATTCTAACTTTTTCCTGTCGGAAGAGGCTGTCAATAATATGGGATAGGGGGATGGAACGAGGTGATGCTCTGGAGAAGCTGGGCCTCTAGGTTTCAGGACTTAACTGCTCCAGGGACCCATCTGGACATTACAGGTTTATGGAAGGTTACCCTAGCATATGGAATCTTTGTAAAATCATATATATTGCCCTAGCTGTTCTTTAGGATTGGTTGAAATGGTTTTGGTTGGGGTTCGGCAAGTTATGATAGGTAGCAATGTCTAACTAAAGCTTGCATAAGAGTGACCTCCAAAGAAGCCTCTTGACTCTTTTGAACTCTCTCAACCACTGAAACTTTATTAGCTATGCTTCTTTTCCTCCTTTTAGTCAGGATGGAATTATTGATCCCTTGGGGCCAGGGCCAGACTTATCCATGGGAGTCATCTGACAGCCATGCTGTCAGAGAGGATGTCTCCCATGGCTGTCATGTCCCACGTAGGGGGGAGGACAATGATTTCACTTGCAGAGTTGGGCTTAGAGAGAGAAAGGCCACATCTGAACAACAAAAGATGTCCTCCAGAAGTAACTCTTAGGCATGCCTACAGGTAGACTAAACTTCTCTGCTACCTACATAAGCTTCACAAAAGTAAGCCTCAAGATCAAAGCCTTGGCCTATTAATTTGGGTGACCTTAATGTTTAACACAGTATCAGGGGATTTCCTGATGGTAAAGTTTAATAATTCCATATTTTTTCTCCCATCCCTCAAAGGAATTTTCAACTAAAATTTAACTACCTCCTTATATTCCATGCTTGTGAGCTTGGGGACTTAAGGATAGTAAACATTTTGGCACATTGGACAATGGTTATTTAAAGAAAACTTGTGGGGAATACTTACTTGAAATAAAATCTCTGGTAATGAGAGTTGTTTTAGCTTCCTTCACTCTTTAAGCAAATACCTTCCTTCACTCTTCAAGCAATGGGTTGGTTTAAATGGGAATTTAATAGTTCATGGATTTGAAGCTAGGAGAATTCCAAAAGTGAGGTGTCAGTTAGACAATGCTTTCTCCCTAAAATTGGTGCTCTGGGCTGGCTGCCAGTGACCCTTAGTCCTGGGCCCCTCTGTCATGTGGCAATGCACATGGAGACATCTTCTGGCTTCTTCCTTCTCTTTTCTGGAAGCTTCTTGCTTCCCATGGCTTTCTCTCTTTGTCTGAGTTTCATTCTGTTTATACAGGACTCCAGTAATAAGATTAAGACTCATCCTGGGCCACACTTAAACTACAGTAACCTCATGAAAAGGTTCTGCTTAAAATGGGCTCACATCCTCAAAGAAGGATTAAGTTTAAGAACATGTTTTTCCATGGTACATAGCTCCAAACCTTCACAGAAGTATAACGATGAATGTCTGTTTTATTAGTCAATTTGCTTATGCCAAGGTTTCTTAAAGTGGGGCCCACCCTCATTTAGAAATTATCAGTTCATTCTGAATGGCCGTTGGTTCCAACCACAATGACTTTTTTGGGAAACCCAAAGAAATAGCAAGATGGTGTCAAAATGTGCTGTTTAACTGACAATTGTATTACATTACGAAGAGTTGATGTTATGACGAGACTCTGTTCTCACCTTTTGTAGATTGCTCTGAGAAATGGATTATTGGAATTTTTTTGTATTTTCTGAGATTTGAGCATATTTTCATTTGCCTTTGTAAACTGCTGTGCCATTTGAATCACTGTTTGGTCTTATTTCAGTGATAACTATTATTTTGATGGATGATGTTATATGTAAAATCTATAGCTCTGTCTCAATTTGAAGCACTAAAGGAAAATTTAAAAAAAATATTGAGAGGCTTTAGGATAAAAATAATTATTTTTATTAGGTTTCTCATTCTCTCTCTTCTACTGCCTAGGTGAATTTCATTTTGCATTTTGCTAGAAGTTAGACATGTGCACATAATTTTTATTAAATTTTCAGTGAGCCATTTTAGTTTTTATCCTTCATGTCCCTTAATGAGCTTTATAGTTCAGGGCCTTGGATAACACCCTCCATCACCTAACCCAAGAACATATTCTGACATTTCCATTGAAGCATGGAAGAACAATCTCTGAGATGATTCCTAGGAGCCTGACTTCTTCTAGATCCCAGCTGGGACCAAGGTTGCAAGGGATTACAATAGAATTTTGATTGAATTAGAGCCTCTGTGTGGCTGTAGAAGATGAAACCAGTCATTAGCCTCACATTTTCAGATACCACTTGACTCACTCAACAGGGCTGTCTTAGGGAAGAGGAAAGGGAAGGAAAAATAAAAATGGTGCTCTGAAAATGGAGCATTCTTATTAACTAAGTCATAGATTTTGAAATGTAGAATACCATCAAGAAATGTTAAGGATCTGTGATTTTATCCTACCTACAAACTAAAAAGTTAGGCTGTCATAGTTTCCTGGGTGTTCATAGAAAACCTGAGAATACTAGATCAGAAACAAAAGACTTTGTTATTCACAACAAGCAGGCAGTATGGGCTTCATGTTCTTGTTTATTGCCCCTGCCCCCCAAGTCCCATGGGACTAAGTGGAGGGGCTCAAATAGTTGCTTTTCATGCTGTGTGTTTGTATCACAGCCTAACAACCCTAAGATTAGCAAACCTGAATCTTTTGTAATAAGCTATAAGAAAACTGCCCAACCTTTGCCCTGCAGTGCCTTTATTATACTAGATAGTAAACCTGTATTGCCTAAGGATGTTTACTATATAAACATCCTTGAAAAGATACATGGGGAAAAATGTTAGTGTGTTTCTGCATGCAAGATATTCAGAAACATGAGAGACTCATAGAGAATTTCCTCCTAACAAATAAAACCACAAGTACTTTACTGTATGCAAAAGGACAAACTTGTCTACCCTTATATACACAAAAGGCAAATGCTGTTCTTGAAACGGATAAAATGTCTCACCAAAAATTATTTTTTTCTTTCATTTTTTTAAATTGTGAAATATAACATATATAAAAAAAATCAATGAATTTCCAAGTACATTCCAACAGGAAGTCATAGAACAAACTTCAGAGTTTGGGATGGGCTACAGTTCCATGATTTTTTTGTTTTTTCTTCTGGCTGCTCCAAGACACTGGTGACCAACAAAAATATCAAAATAATGGTTCAGTAGTCATACTCATTTGTTAAATCCTATCTTCTCGGTTATACTCCTCCTTCTTTTTAAATAACATATACACAAAAGCAACAAATTTCAAAGTACATTGCAACAATTAGTTATAGAATGGATTTCAGAGTTTGGTATGAGTTATAATTCTGCAACTCCAGGTCTTCACTTTTAGCTACTCTAAGATACTGGAGGCCAAAAAAAAAATCAGTGTAATAATTTAACATTCATATTCATTTGTTAAACCCAACCTCCTTCGTATAACTCCACTATCACTTTTGATCTTTTACCCACTCTTAAGGATAACTTTGTCGTGTTGGAAGGGGCTGTCAAAAATATGGGATAGAGTGTTGGAACCAATTGATGCTCTGGAAAGGCTGGGCCCTCAGCACCCCAGGATGCATCCAGCCTAGCAACCCATCTGGAGGCTGTAGGTTTTGGAAAGTTACACCAGTGTGTGTACCTCCCCACAGAATCCCATACAATGTCCTAGGTATTTTCAGTATTGGCAGGAACAGTTCTGGCCAGGGCCTTGCAAGTTGTGATAGGTAGTAATGTCCAACTGAAGCATGCATAAGAGTGACCTCCAGTGACCTGAACTCTCTCAGCCACTGACACTTTATTTGGTGCACTTCCCTTCCTCCTCACAGTGCCAGGGCCAGGTTCATCCCTGGAAGTCATCTCTTATGCCACTAGGGAGACCATCATCCCTGGATGTCATGTCCCATGCAGTAGGGAGGGTAGTGGCCTCACCTATAGAGTTGGGCCCAGAGAGAGAGAGAGAGGCCACATCTGAGCAACAAAAGAGGTCCTCTGGAGGTGACTCTTAGGCATACTTATAGGTAGGCCAAGTCCCCTTACCACACATAAAAGCCTCACAAGAGCAAGTCTTAAGATCAAGGACTTGGCCCATTGATTTGAGTGTCCCTAATGTTTGGCCAGTATCTGACATTTTCCAGGTGATAAAGTTTAATAGTTCTTTAATTCTTCCCCCATCCCTCAAGAGATATTGCCAATTCTCTTTTTTTTATTGTGAAATATATATACAAAAACCAACAATTCTCCAAGTACACCTCAACAAATAGTTATAGGACAGATTTCAAAGTTTGGCATGGGTTACAGCCTCACAACCTCTTGACTTTTCTTCAGGCTGCCCCAAGACACCGGACACCAACAGAAACATCAATATAATGATTCAGCAACCATATTCATCTGCCAAACCCATCTTCTCTGCTGTATTCCTCCCCCTTTAAACGACATATGTACACAAAAGAAACAAACCTCAAAGGATATCGGAACAATCCGCTGCAGAACAAACCAAAATGATTTTAACACTAGTCAATCAAGGGCACCTATTCATAGCTAAATTATAATGTTTGTGTGCCCAGCACCTTCTAGAAAACTATGGCTATACATGAGCAATATTTTCATAGGAACTAACAGAAAAAAAAACAGGTAAGATCATGGATACTGAGACTAACACCTCAATTTAATCATTTCTCTTGATCTTTTCCAAAATGAGCAATGTTAAGTATCTTCTAGTAGAGAAGTCTGTCTCATGGCCATATTGATATCTCTCTCATGAAAAAGAAATTAAAATTTTCTATTTTTAAAACAAGACAAGTTTGTTACGTTCACAGATTTCTTTTTAAAAGCTGGGAGTAGTAATATGTGCTTTTATCAACTGTTGTGATAAAAAATACTTTCTTACCTAAGGTTTCTATGCTGGTTGACAATGGAAGAAAAGTGAAAAGAATATGTGACAGATCAAAAGTTGAACCTACGAGGCACTGAGGCATTCTCCACCTTTGAAATATTTTTGTTTTTCATGCGTTGTGTACTTACTGTTTATAGTTTATCCATTTCAAAAAAGTTTTTGAAACAGTATGACAAGATAGCAAAATATCCATTAAAATAAGAAAAGTGAACATATAGTTGTCTGAAGAATTAAAGTAATTGTTATTACTGGTCGATCAGTAATTGATACCAGAGTATTCATTACAACATAATTTATGGCAATGAAAAATGGTAAACAAGCTGAATCTCTAAAAATAAGGACTAAGTTAAATTAGGTGTGTTGGTTTCAAGCTCTATGTACCCCAGGAAAACATGTTCTTAAATTTATTCTATTTCTGTTGGTGTGAACCCATTGTTAAGTATACCTTCTTTCTTTTTTTTTATCTCCCCTTAAGTAAACTTTGTGATAAGGCTATTCAGTTATGGTGTGACCCTCCTCAATTAGGAAGAGCCTTAATTCTATCACTGGAGTCCTCAAAAATGGAATGATTTCAGACATGAAATAGAGAAAGCCACAGACAGAGCATTCAGAAGCTGAACATCTGTGGAACCCAGAGATATCATGCACTTGCCATGTGACAAAGAACCAAGGATTGCTGGCACACGGATTGCTGGCACACAGATTGCTGGCACACAGCCCCAGAATGTTAGTTTTTGAGGCAAAAGCGTCACCTTGATGATGGCTTGCTTTGAACTTTCTTCTAGCCTCAAAAACATAAGCTAATTAATTCCCATTATGTAAGCCAAACCCATTTTATAGTATTTGCTTAAGCAGCCTAGAAAATTAAAACATCAGGTTTTCTTGACCTTGGTATTATTGATATCTTGGGTTGAACAATTACTTTTTGTGGGGCTGTCCTGTGCATTTATTTAAGTTGTCTAGCAATATCCTTGCTCTCTATCCACAAGATGCCTGTAGAATTGTCCCCAGTTCTAATAATCAGAAATGTCTCCACACATCGCTAAATGTCCCCTGGGGGGCAAAATTGCCCATGTGAGGACATCTGGATTAAATAAGTAAAATGGTGTTTTCTAAAGGCCCTTAGAGTTTTCAAAGCTACAAAAACGTCATTCAATTATTGCTGGCAGCTTTCATTTAGAAGTAGAGTCATCCCATGTCAGAAGAGCATTTCTCAATTGTCCCTGAGAAAAAAACTGAAGTCATCATGAACTTGAATGGTGATGTTTCAGACTGAGATGTAAAAGCAGTAGCTTTGGAAATTGTGAATTTCTTTAGCTGATAGTAAGTTTTCAAATGAACAGAAATACCTTTATCCCAACACAAATTTCATTTGGTTGATCCTCCAAAAGTTTTGTACTTCTTGAGAGATGGGTATATATTTTTTGAGTAAATATTTGGTTCCGGGAGATGGTGGGACAAGACCAATCCAGGATGGGCTTATAAGTTGTTTTCTTCTTGAAAAAAGTTGTGAAGGAGTTGGTGTTTTGGGAGGACAGTGCTACTTAACACACATGTTATGAGGCTAACTAATACTGACTTTGGGAAATACATGGTCAAGGCTTGTGATTACCTTCTTTGGGCCATGGACACCAGGCCACATCCATTGAGTGAGAATAAGAATTTCCTCTGAAATAAATGGGATTTCTACCATCAGTCATTCTGGAGAAGAGACTAGCGTGTCTTGGCATGGAAGAAAGAAGGCTCAATCTTCCTCTGAAGTCAAATGAGGATATGTGTGGCCAGGACTCTGGTGATGAGATACCTAGAAATTTCTGTTGGTGACCCCTTCCATGTTGAGAGTCCTGGAAGAACCCCCCCTTGTGGTAAATCTTTCTCTGTTGAACCAGTGTTAAGCATAAGTCTTCATTAAAATTATGTGCATTTTACATACTGATTTTAGCTGGGCTTTGGGGACTTAAAGAGGGGCCTGTGTTCATTGCCAGGACAGAGGAGTAAGGAGCACATCTTCCCTATCTACTTTTGTTCTTCCCTTCTAAACCTCTTTGGCAGTGGCTTTGATATTTCAAGGGCACATGGGCCCAGGCATCTTTGAGTGATAGTCTATCAGAATAGAGAACAATGGTTATGAGACAACTGAGAGAGGGTTCATAGGCTATGGAAACAAATGATATTTTTTAAGGAACACATAAGCATTCTTGGTAATTCCCAAATAATATTGGGTAAGGAATTCTTGATATCCTATATAGCAAGTTGGGAAATTAGATAATTATAATTTCAGCAGTCTCTGAAAGCTGGAGAACTTGGGGACATATAAATTATGATATGCTCATTAAACACACATATAATCATAAAAGTGTTTAAAATTATATTACTTAAAATTCTTGAATAACATGAAAATTTTCTCTTTTCTATCATGTGAGTTAAAAAAGATCATAATATGAAATAAAATTGGATTCCAACTTTGTCTACTAAAGAACTGTAAAAAAAAGGTACATCAAATGTTAACACTCATTCTTCAGGAATGGGGGAGTTATAGGCAATATTATTTTCCTCTTTTAAATTTTCTATGATTTCCAACACTGTATGAGCATATGAATTTATGAATCAAGGAAATAACTATGTGCTATGGAAAAAGAAATTAGTTCTGCTGGTCAAAGCAGAGAGGAAAACGCAATGAGAAATAGCATTTTTATTGGTATACACAAAAAACCTGGTGTTTCTAGTAGTTGTTAAAAAACCTTGATGATACAGCATTCTCTCACCTACCAGACATTGAGGTCTTGAATTTCTAGACCAAAGTGGTCAGTCTTTGTGTCATAACCTAATACTGATGTGAATACTCCAGGGTTTTCTTTACACCTCACTGCCACCTCCTTCTTCCCCTAAGGGAAAGTTAGCTTCTTTTGTAGTCAAAGTAGCCACCCAGAAGCTGTAATGGTAGGCCTTACTACCAGTGAAATCCCAAATGACAAATTTGTCCTTTGTCCTGATACAATTGACTTGTCACCTCATTTTTACAGCTAATTAGCTCTGTAGTAAGCGGTGGCTAATGTCAGAGGTCATCTGATACCTGATTCTGGTAAATTGACCGTAAATAGTAAGTAATTCTGTCCATCTGTATTTGCTGTTCACAACACTGCTTAGTGACCAGATTTTAGACTCTTTTTGTAGGAAATCCTGCTTATTTTTGAAAGTTTCCAGATAATGCTCATGAAACTTATCCCCTGAAGTTATCAGGGGCCATTGCTCAATTAGCCTTTTCAATTGGTCATGCCACCCACAGGGCGGGGATAGGGGTAGGCGGAAGGCATCGCACAGTGTCCAACTTTTCCCAGAGTTTCTTTTGTTTTCTTGTCTAAGTCAGAAAGCCACTGAAGGAGGCTTTATTCTGGTTCTGTTCATCACTCTCATAACTTCTATTGCTTTATAATAGTAATTCTAAGAGTACGTAGTCATTGCTAAGGGTTCACTATGTGTCAGGCTTTGTCAAATGGTTTACTTGCATTAAATCCTTTAATTCTCACAATAACCTTATATGGAGATATTTTATCCTTAAATAATGGGTGAGGAAACTTAAGCTTAGAGAGATTAAACTGTTTGCCCAGTGACACAGATAAGTGGAAGATCAAGCCTTTGCTCAGGTCTGCCTGATTCTTAACTCAAATCTCCCAACCCCTAAGCTATACTGCCTTATGAATCTAGTTGTAGCATAACTAGCTAGTTAAAATACTAATTACAAAAATATCCATGGGAGGGAAGTGTGTATGTGAATAGTCATTTGTTATGGACCACTTAGAGACCAGTTATATGCAAAATGTTCACTGGCTGCTGTGAAATGTACAGCAACAACAATGACAAAAACAGATTAGTGATAGACATAAGGTCTTGGTTTCAAAGGGAATCATAGCTAATCTGGAGCAAGGTTGGCAATCAGAGGTGAATTGAGACAAGTCTGGTAAATGGGTTTTTTTTCCCTGGTTCCAGCTGGAGGGCAAGGGGCAGTGTTCTAAAAGCTGTTAAATTGTGTACAGGGAACAAGGCACTAGTCAAATGGTAGCAGAAGGAAAACACAAACTTTTTATATAAGCCAGAGTGAAGAGAGGACAGATCCTGGCTGTTTTTCTTAAAATGCATGGGAACACATCTCAGCATAGCCAAGATTCAATTGTTTCTAAAACCAAAATGTGCTTTTCAAAGAAGTTAGTGGATTTCTCCCCTCCCCTCCTCTCCCATGTCCCCATCTCTTTCCTTAGAGAGAGGCCTTCCTGGAAGGCCCATACTAAAAGGAATGAGGTCATTGATCACAAATAAGCAGTTGAAGATTTACTAAGAAGTAGACAGAACCTAGGACCCACAGCTAGCTCAGTTGTGCAGAGATGGTAGTAGAAATCGAAGAATACAGAAACTGCAATTTCCTTTATGATAAGGTAAGCAGATATATTGAAAGCATTTGATAATAATAAAGATATAAAAGAGAAAGATTTTACTTTTTCACAGACTAGAATCATATATACCTGAACATTATGTCAATTCAGACTGTAGACTTAAAAACCTGAAAATTTAGGTATGCAAATGTAGGACTACAGCATAATCAATCATACCCTATAAGTGCATTGAATGGCCCCATGTAATAGAGTTGGCACCGTGCGTAATGCCAAATGATGACACAATCTTTGACCTTAGAGGCAAAGAATGTGTAGTGCAGACAAATGAGAGAACCAAACACTTCATCTTTAAGTCCCAGTTGAAGAAGAGAAGCTACATGGGCAAAGGTATTTTAGAAAGCAGTTTAGATGAGAGGAAAGAGAATTTGATTGGGAATCAAGAAACTTATGTTCTATTGCTGCCTTTGCCACTAACTAACTGTGTAACTTTGAACAGGTAAAATCATCACTCTGGGACTCAGTTTCCCATTTATAAAATGGGAAATGAAATGGTTAGAGTGGGCAAACTCTATAGTTTTTCTAGAGTTCATATTCTTTTTTAAATCTTTTTTTAAAAAATATTTTTACTGTAAACAACAAACAAACATACATTCTTGACGTGGTTACAATCAATGGCTTACAATATCATCACATAGTTGTGTATTAATCACCATGATCATTTTTTTTTTGACATTTGCATCTTTCCAGCAAAAGAAAGAACAAAAAAACAGAAAAAACTCATACATGTCATGCCCTTACCACTCCCTCTTATTGACCACTAGTATTTCTATCTATTCAATTTATTTTAATTTTGTTCTCCCTATTGTTTGTTTATTTCTTATCCATATTTTTTACTCATCTGTCCATACCACAGATAAAAGGAGCACCAGACACAAGGTTTTCACAATCACACAGCCACATTGCGAAAGCTGTATCATCTTTAAGAAACATGGCTCCTGGAACACAGCTCTACAGTTTCAGGTACTTCCCTCCAGCCGCTTTAATACACCATAAACTAAAAAGGGGATATCTATATAATGCATAAGAATAACCTCCAGGATAACCTCTCGACTCTTTGAAATCTCTTAGCCACTGACACTTTATTTTGTCTCTAGAGCTAGTATTCTAATATTAAAGGAGGAAACTTTGTGTTTAAATGTCTAAATCATTGAGGGAGATGCCCCAGAAACAGTGGGTTAGAACTCCTTGGCGGAAACAGAATGTGTATGTGTGTATGCATGTGTGTGAGCAATTGGGTGTGTGGATTTTGTGAGGTGGGGGGGGAAGGCAGGAGATGAATTGGCTTAAAAATGTGCAATATAGAGATGGAGAGGCAAGATACAGTCATGTGTGACAGCAAAGACCAGTCACTGTAAACATGACACTCTTGATGTGAAGCATATACCCAGTTACCAAGCCAAGAAACAAAAAGTAATCTTTGATTCTTTTTCCCATACTAATCACACTTAATTCCATCAAGATTCATTGACTTTTCTTCCTCTCCATCTCCACCAATTTAGTCCAGCTATCAACATATCTTTCCTGGAAGAAAGAAGATAAAATCTTAACTTATCTCCTTCAATCTCTCTACTTGAGGGTTAGATTCCTACAAAAGAGCCAGGGCAATTTAAAAAAAATTATCAACAGATCAAGTCATTTTCCTCCTAAAGTCCTTTAATGACTTCTGATTGCACTTAGAACAAATGTCATTTTTTCCATTACTGTCACCTATCTGTAAGGAACTATATGATCCAGCTTCGTTTTCCTTCTATATCATTAACTCTTTCGCTTATTCACTCTGCCTTCTTGCTTATCTTCAGATATTTCCAGCACACTTTTACCCAGAGGGTCTTAGCCCTTGCTCTTTTCTCTGCCTGAAATATTCTTTCTCTGTATCTTCTTATGAATCGTTCCTTTCTGTGATTCATCTCTATGCCCAGATGTTACTTCTGTAAGGAGATCTTCCTTGATCTCCTGCGAAAGGTGGGCTCCACCTTCCCCAATAATGCTCTATCACAATAGCCTGTTTCATTGATTCCCTGGTATAATTGGAAATTACTCTGTGTACTAGTTTCCCACTACTATATAAGACCCTGGAAAATAGGGACCTATTCTGCATTGTTAAACCTTGTGTTCCCATCTCTAACAAGTAACCAATAAACATTTGCTGAATAATGAAGAATACTTAAGTAATAAACAGGAATAAAACATAGGGTATGTCATAGTAGTTTCAGGTGCAGTGGTAAACCTGGAGTCAAATCCCAGGTTGCCACTTACTTGGGCAGCCATGTGATCTTGGGCAAATTATGTAACTTCTGCAAACTTTAGGTGTAAAATGAGGAGAAAATGGTTTCAGTATCACTGGATTATGAAGTTCATTATGTAAAATGATATCTTTAAAGTCCTGAGCGCAGTGCTTCAAAGAATTAACCTCTTGTTTCTTTTTGCATTGGTCTCTGCCTCCCTTTATTTAGGACTTGACAGTACAGGTTTAATTTGAATAGAGAAGGAAAATGGCATACAACACATAAGAGATTCCCCTTTTTCTTTTCATCTCACTCTCTTCCATTGTTTTCTTCCTCCATCTCTCCTCTCCCCTCCCTTTCTTCCTCTCTCTCACTCATTCATGTTTTCCCCTTTTACCTCTCTTTCACATTTCCACTCCTCTAATTTATTTTTATACAAATACATTTATATAGTTATGTAAGGTCAAGTGCTAATATTATGTTTTAGATCAATGCAAATGTAATATAAACCTTTTATTGTTATATTATTAGACTATCTATGTGAAAAACCATATGGTTAAATAGTATGCTAACCATAGTGAATTTGCTCTTCAAAAGGGATCAACTAATTATTTATATATCAATATATCCATATTAGTACTTTGATTTACAAAAAGTTTCTGGCAACATTATTTTTTCTAATTTATTTTATTTGATATAATCATCACATTACACTCAGGAAAACAAAAGAATTCAGTGAATTAATGAAAGTGTAACACTCTGAACAGAGACTACTCATAAAACTATGTTGCAAGATGTGTATAAGACCTATGGATTTGCAAAGATTTCTCAAGGTTGGAGGCTAATCTTACTCAGATGTTCATACTTTGTATATCCAATTGCTTCAATATCTCAAAGGAAGGTAGCTCAAACTTAATATATCCTAACAAATCTGCCTTGAAAATGTACTTTGAATTGGTATACCTTTCCTTGTTCACCTACCAGCAGTCCATTCCAGTAACTCTTCCTACCTGGATCCAGATGTAATCTTCCAACTAGCACCCCTGCTTCCACACATGACTCCTGTGGTAGTCTGAAGCTGTTATGTATCTTAGTAAAGACTATGTTCTTTTAATCCATTCCTGTGGGTGCAGCCTATTGTAGGTGTGACCTTTTAATTACGTTATTTCAATTGAGATGTGGCTTACCTTATTCAAGGTGGGTCTTAATGCCCTTACTGGAGTCTTTTATATGAGGATAAAACTCATACGGAAGCTATGAGTTAAAATTAAGAGAAGCTCACAGAAAAATCTCCAGAGAAGTTTAGAGGAAAAAGTGACAGACATAGAAGTCAGAAGCTGAGGCAATGAAACCCAGGAGAGAAGGACCAGCAGACTTTGCCATGTGCCCTGCTATCTGACAGAAGAGCCAATTTGTAAGCCAATAAATCCCCATTGTTAAATTTGTAAGCCAATAAATTCCCAATGGTAAAAACCTGTTTATTTCTGGTATATTGTATTTCCTCAGTTTTAGCAAACCAAAATACCTCATCAGTCCATTCTTCACACAGCAGCAAGAATGGATTGACTGTCTTGAACCCTCAATGGTTCATTTGCTTTCTAAGTACAATGAGAAGTTGTGGTCCCATGACTTCAAGGGCTTCCCACTGAAATTATAGCAAATAGTGTTGCTTGCTTTTCTCCAAACCCACCTGGAGCCATCCTACTTCTTGCTACTCTCTTTAGATAGACTGGTCTGCTTTCAGTTTCTTGCACACAGAAAAGTTTTTCTAACCTTCACATATGCTGCTATTTGTTTTGGACTGCTTTTCCTCCTCCTTGTTTGAGCTGACTTCTGAGTTTTCAAATCTCAGATTAAATATCACCCCTCAATCTCAACCAGGTTACCCTTGCTATTTCCTCTCATAGCATTCTGATCTTTTTATTTTTTTCCAAAACACTTCCACAATTTGTAGTGTTTCCTATTTATTTATTTATTTGCCTGACTTTCCATAAAATTATAAACCACTGGAGAGATTTGTATTGCCAGTGCCAACTGAGTTGGTGGATGAATAAATAGTTTAAGGAAGGTCTTCACTCTGTTGTAGGTTGCCTTTGATAATATTCTGGAGCCTTTTTGATAAGAATACATTAGTTTTATATGCTATTTTTGCTAAGATACTTGCACCACCTACAGATTGTCATTGTAATAGTTCTTGTACTTGAATAGTCCACCTAGGAATAGGGCCAATTGAAAAGGTAAAAAAGACGTAGCTCATTAAAAAATAGAAAGAATTGAGAAATATTCATTTTTCGAATCTTATCTGTGTCTTATGAACTGGTTTCTCCTGTTCACCACCCTCTTCTGCATGCCTCCTTTTATGCCTCTCTACTTCTTAAAAGGATGTTTCCTTTTATGCTGACGTTGTCAGCTATCTTGTGTTGAGTTTGGCCAATGAAAAGTACTGGCAGGAGACTAGAAGTTTGGAAGACAGAAAGGTCAGGGTATTTCTTACTTGCTCCATCCATACTTTGGGACCCATTTTTCTGGCAGTGGTTGCAACTATCCAGGAATCTAGCTCCTGTCAGACTGTCCATTCTTCATGGCTCCATCTCTCACTGGACTCTGGTAACACTATTTCTTCTCCTTGCTCTCAGGAGCTATGGGTTGTAACAGCTTCTGCTATTGCTGGTTTCTAGGTGCCTCATCATCCTTCTTTGGTTCCCTAAACCCTGCCCAAATCTTTATAAATAATCCATTCCTTTTATTCTCTTGAGTCATCTTTATTGCACTATATTTTCTGCTAGAATCTTGACTGAAATTCTGTATTTGCTGTTAGGACACAGGAGGAGTAAGTGTCTAGATTTAGACATTATTTACTTGCTGTTGGTTTATGACCAATTTGTAATTATTACTTTGTCCAAACTAATTGAACTTCATTTCACTACCTTCTCATCTTCAGGCATCTTCCTTGCCTGCCACTCAGTCCAATATAAAGTCTCATTAATTGAATAACTTTAACTTCCACGTCCTAGAGGAAACTCAGAATCAGCTTCACCAGTTAGCTTCAAGTATATCCATGCTTCCAGTTAGATTAGGGCCTATTGATGTGTACCAATTTCTGAAATGGCCTTTTAAATATCTCCCACTGTCCCATACTTACTCTTACCTGGTCATTCTAACCTTGTAGGCTAAGTGTTCAGATGGCCAAGCAACAAGATGGAGGATGGTTGTTCAACATGCTTCAGACTTGCATGAGTGGCAAACACACCTTTATTGTATTTACCTACAGATATTTTGGGTTATATTTCTTACATCAGCCCTGCCTAACCTATCCTGACTAATATATGTAGTTAGTACATTTAGTCATCCCTGATACGTTAATTTTTTTTTGGCCTAAATTAGTAAAACACCTGGCCTATTATCCTCTATTCTTGACATCAGGGTTATAGTGTATCAATAATGGCATGTTCTCCAGTTGAGTCTGGAACATCTTCTGAGGATTCTCCACAAGGGGTTCCAAGCAGCCAGTGCCAGTCAATAGGTGAAACCTAGTTATAGTTCCTATTCTAAGTGATGAGCTCTACTTTGTTCTCTACATAATAACTGTCAAATTTTCTTATGTCATTTATTTTTATTATAGAAAATACATAGTATTTTCACAGTCCATTTTCCACTCACGGGTCTTTGGAAAATTTTTGTGTTACCTTTTTAATATTCCCAAATTCATTATTCCCATTGGATCCCTCACCCTACTAACAAAGTGCAAGCCATAAAGAAATAGCCTTTAGAAAGGTTGGTAATGTCTGATTTAAACTCTGTATTTTAGCAAACATGTTTTTGTTTTAGGTCACATTCTAGTCCATGATATAAACATGGATATGGAAACCATTTTGATTCTTAATTTCTAGAATTCCATGGTCACAATATAAAAACAACTAAAAATTAGATTCAGTGACTTTGGTTCACAAAAATCTCTTGGCATCATCTGAGTCTGCTAAACTGAACTGAGAAGGAAGTGAGTGAAAATTCACAAAGGACCTCAGATTGCAAATATTCCTTGAGTTCAATTTTTGCCTTTGAGCTTGATATAAGTCTAGTTGGGGAGTTTAGTTCTCTAATTATTTCCAGAGTTATTTTATTCCAACCTGGCCCCAGAATGCATTTTCCAAAAATGGATCCACTTCCCACCATAACAGGGATTTTAAAGGATTCGCTTATTATATGGTATTGTTCAGTTTCTTTTTATAGTATCAAAATAAATGAATTGACTGATGTTAGGATGATCCTGACCAATAGAATCTTCAGGCCAGAGAATGACATTATTTAGAATAACCTCTGGAGGCGCACAGAGAGAGTGTGACTTGCCAACAACAGGTTTGTTTTTGTTTCACTTATTTGATGTTCATAAATGAAGAAACAGATGAATCGTGAAAATACATTTGAAGTTTATTGGCCTAATAGGTTGTCCAGCTTGCTTGTATTATAGAGATAAACCTGAATTGTTTTAGATAGCCAAGATTTTCCTACAATTACAAAGTCCATCTATTCAATTCCCACAGAGTGATAGCAAGTCCTGATAACATTCTAGGCTCCAGACTTCCTTGAAGGAATTTCTTGTAAACCTGGAACTGGTCTTGAAGGATCCCTTAAAACACTTTGCATAAGTGTTCAAAAACGAAGACTAGGTTATCTTCGGTAATTGTCAGATATCTGAAAACAAAATCAATGCTGTTACATTTCATGATTTTGCCATTCAAGAGTTCCTATTTAAGCATTATCTTTGTTCTGCTTTCTTCTGATCACAAACCAGATTTGGGCTCCTGCGCCATTTGTAGATTCTCATCATCCTTGTCATCTGATATCACTTTGTTTTCTGCAATAATTTTCTCCCAAGTTCCTTACTACTTGATGGCTGCATACACCCAATCTTACTCTACTCAGTCACATTGCCAAGTCTGTAGTACCTCTCACTGCCTCCTTACTGAGCTTTTCAAATGATCAAAACAATGAACCAGGAAACCTACATATTCTTCTTGAAGAAAGTAAACCACAGTTCCTCATGCAGAAAGTTAGCAAGAGTTCAGGCATAGAATCCCATAATTCTAAATTCCTAACAATAAAACCATGAGCTTCACTAACCCTGATTGTGAGGTCTCAAATTCCCAACGACTGATTATTCCATCCTGGAATGAGTCAAGATGTTGTCAAGAAATGAAGAGATCTGGGCGGGCCGCGGTGGCTCAGCGGGCAAGAGTGCTTGCCTGCTATGCCGGAGGACCTCGGTTCGATTCCCGGCCCCAGCCCATGTAAAAAACAAACAAACAAACAAAATATAATAAAATAAGAAAATGTTTAAAGATGTTTCCCTTTCTTCCTTCCTTCCTTCCATCCTTCCTTCCTTCTCTGTCTTTCTTTCTTTAAAAAAAAAAAAAAAAAAAAAAGAAATGAAGAGATCTGATTTTTAACCTTCCTAACTGGCTTCTGTAGCATTGATCTATGATGGACCTTTTTTTTAGAAAGTAATTTCTCCATGTTCAAGGAATTTTTTTTGTGATGCCTTATTTAGCAAATTTGTAGTTATTTGTGGTAGAGAAGGCTGATATAGCAACAATGATTTCAGTTATCATATGCAGAAGATAATAACACATTTCTCCCAGCCTTAGACTGGCTTCTGAATCACACCAGTATGGCATAACACCATGTATTAAGGTTTGTGCATTGATCCCTCAGTGGTCTGGAACAAATACTACAAACTTCTGATAACTGGAGCCATATGGAGGTTAAGAGGACACACACCAAATCAAAAGCCTAAATTTTAATCCTGGTATCACCATTTTACTTCCTAATTCTGTGACCTCCATGAAGTTTCTGAGTATTCCTGTGCTTCTTTTTCCTCACTTATAATATGAGTGTGAGAGTTCTAATCTTTAGGATTGTTTTGAGAATTAAATCCTGCACTTAGAACAGTGCCTGTTACATCACAGGCATTAAATAAACATCAGTTCTTATTCTTTGTTTTTTATTTTTATTTTATTTTTTATTTTTTAACTTTTTTATTAATTAAAAAAATTAACAAACAAAACATTACGATATCATTCCATTCTACATAATGTAATTCTTAATATCATCACATAGTTGCATATTCATCATTTCTTAGAACATTTGCATGATTTAGAAAAAGAAATAAAATGATAGCAGAGAAAAAAAAAGATTATACATACCATACCCCTAGCATTTCAAACTAAATTTATTTTAACATTTGTTCCCCCATTATTTATTTTTATTCCATATGTTCTACTCTTCTGTTGATATAGCAGCTAAAAGGAGCATCAGACACAAGGTTTTCACATTCACAGAGTCTCATTGTGAAAGCTATATCATTGTTCAATCATCATCAAGAAACATGGCTACTGGAACACAGCTCTACATTTTCAGGCAGTTCCCTCCAGCCTCTCTGCTACATCTTGAACAACAAGGTGATATCTACTTAATGCATAAGAATAACCTCCAGTATAACCTCTCAACTCTGTTTGGAATCTCTCAGCCATTGACACTTAGTCTCATTTCACTCTCTCCCCTTTGGTCGAGAAGGTTCTCTCAATCCCTTGATGTTAATTCTCAGCTCATTCTAGGGTTTTTCTCAGTCCCTTGATGCTGAGTCTCAGCTCATTCCAGGATCTCTGTCCCACGTTGCCAGGAAGGTCCACATCCCTGGGAGTCATGTTCCATGCAGACAGGAGGAGGGTGGTGAGACTGCTCGTTGTGTTGGCTGGAGAGAGAGGCCACATCTGAGCAACAAAAGAGGCTCTCTTGGGGGTGACTCTTAGGCCTAAATTTTAAGTAGATTTGACCCATCCTTTGTGGGGTTAAGTTTCATATGAACAAAACCCAAGACTGGTGCCTCAGCCTATAGCTTTGGTTGTCCACACTGCTTGTGAGAATATCAAGAATTCAACTTGGGGAAGTTGAATTTCTCCCCACTCTCACCATTCCCCAGAGGGGGCTTGCAAATACTTTTCCAGTCACTGATCAAATCGTTCTGGGATTCATCGGGGCATCACTCTGGACAAACCAACAAAATCTCATGTCCTACCTGAGATTCCAAGTACTTATGACAAATAAACATTTTTTGCTTTAGTCTCACACATAAGGTGACATTTTAAAGTATTAATTATCATCTATTTTCAGCACCCTGCAATAATGACATTCCTTTGTTCTTCTTCATGCAAAAACATTTTTAAAATTTGTACATTGTACATTTCACTATTATTATACACTCTAGGCATTCTTAGATTATACCATCTCAATCTTTACCATCTATCTTTCTTTCTGATTTCATTTATGTCCCCAGCCCTCCTCCCTTTATCATTCTCACATGCAGCTTCATTCAGTGTTTTAACATAATTGCATTACAGTTAGGTAGTATTGTGCTGTCCATTTCTGAGTTTTTATATTCAGTCCTGTTGCACAATCTGTATCCCTTCAGCTCCAATTACCCAATATCTCACCCTATTTCTATCTCCTCATGGTC
Organism: Tamandua tetradactyla; assembly: GCF_023851605.1. Classification (NCBI taxonomy): domain Eukaryota; kingdom Metazoa; phylum Chordata; class Mammalia; order Pilosa; family Myrmecophagidae; genus Tamandua; species Tamandua tetradactyla. The sequence continues at coordinate 43,620,677 of NC_135350.1, read as the reverse complement.
TCTGTTACCAAGGAAATATTCCAAGTTTATTCACTAATGTCAGTTCATATCAGTGAGACCATACAGTATTTGTCCTTTTGTTTCTGGCTAATCACACTCAGCATAATGTCCTTAAGGCCCATTCATGTTGTTACATACTTCATAACTTTATTCTGTCTTACAGCTGCATAATATTCCATCTTATGTAAATGTCACAGTTTGTTTAACCAACTGTCTGTTGATGGACATTTTGGCTGTTTCCATCTCTTGGTAATTGTTAATAATGCTGCTATAAACATTGGTGTGTAAATGTCCATTTGTGTCCTTGGCCTCGTGTCCTTTGAATAGAGACAGCATATAGATGGGTCCTGTTTTTTAATCCATTCTACCAGACTATGTCTTTTGATTGGAGTGTTTAATCCATTAACATTCAGTGTTATTACTGCATGGGTAGTACTTTCTTCTACTATTTTGCCTTCTGGATTTTATATGTCATATCTAATTTTCCTTCTTTTTACCTTTACTCATAGTCTTCCTTTCTCCACTCTTCTCCACACCTCTTTCTTCTGTCCTCATATCTGTCTCTAGTGCTCCCTTTAGTATTTCTTGCAGAGCTGGTCTCGTGGTCACAAATTCTCTCAGTGATTTTTTGTCTGAAAATGTTTTAATTTCTCCCTCATTTTTGAAGGACAGTTTTGCTGGATATAGAATTCTTGGTTGGCAGTTTTTCTCTTTTAATAATTTAAATATATTATCCCACTGTCTTCTCGCCTCCATGGTTTTTGCTGAGAGATCTGCGCATAGTCTTATTGGGCTTCCCTTGTATGTGATGGATTGCTTTTCTCTTGCTGCTTTCAAGATCCTCTCTTTCTCTTTGACCTCTGACATTCTGATTATTAAATGTCTTGGAGTATGTCTATTTGGATCTATTCTCTTTGGGGTACGCTGCACTTCTTGGGTCTGTAATTTTAAGTCTTTCATAAGAGTTGGGAAATTTTCAGTGATAATTTCCTCCATTAGTTTTTCTCCTCCTTTTCCCTTCTCTTCTCCTTCTGGGACACCCACAACACGTATATTCATGAACTTCATATTGTCTTTCAATACCCTGAGTCCCTGCTCATATTTTTCCTTTTTTTTTCTTATAGTTTCTGTTTCTTGTCGGATTTCAGATGTTCCGTCCTCCAATTCAGAAATCCTATGTTCTGTCTCTCGAAATCTACCATTGTAGGTTTCCATTGTTTTTTCATCTCTTCTACTGTGTCTTTCATTCCCATAAGTTCTGTGATTTTTTTCAGACTTTCAGTTTCTTCTTTTTGTTCTTTCCTTGCCTTCTTTATATCCTCCCTCAATTCATTGATTTGGTTTTTGATGAGGTTTTCCATGTCTGTTCGTACATTCTGAATTAATTATTTCAGCTCCTGTATGTCATTTGAATTGTTGGTTTGTTCCTTTGACTGTTCAATATCTTCAATTTTCCTAGTGTGATTTGTTATTTTTTGCAGGCGTTTAGGCATTTAATTACCTTAATTAGTTTATTCTGGAGATTGCTTTCACTTCTTTTATCTAGGGTTTTCTTGCTGGATGAATTTGTTGTCTATCTGTTCTTTGACATTCTGTTCAGCTTTATCTGGACCTTTAGCTTAAGTTTTGTTTAACAGAGGAGAATTTTTCAGTTCTTGTTTTCTTGTTTCTTGCGCTGCTTGTGGGGTGCCTTCCCCCTCACACACACTTAGGAGGGTCTACTTAGATATTATAGACCCCAGCCAGATTTTCCCAGACCAAACTGGCCTCCTATCAGGAGGAAAGAGTCACCTGCGTCGGTTTTCCTGAGGGTGAGATCCAGCAGGTTGAAAGACTTTCCTGTGAAGTCTCTGGACTCTGTTTTTCTTATCCTGCCCTGTGTGTGGAGCTTGTCTGACTGCAGGTCCCACCAGCATAAGATAATGCGGTACCTTTAACTTTGGCAGACTCTCCCTGCTGGGGGCATGGTGGAGACAGAGGAGAGGTTGTAGGCTGGTTTTAATGGCTTCAAATTACCAAGCCCTGGTGTCTGAATTCCTTGATGGAGGGATTGCACCTGAGTTGGGCTTCACCCCTCCCCTGGGGAAGGCACAGTCTCCAGACAAGCCCCCAAAAGAGCTCACTTCTGCCTATGCCTGGGGCAGTTGCAGCCTGAGAAGCCCTGCCACTGTATCCAGAGGCAGTCAAGCCTTTGTAGAAACACAGCCACAAAAACCTTTGTTTCTTTCTTTTTTTTTTCCCCCTTTTTCTGTCAGTCCTGCCCCCTTGGTGCTGGGGCAAAAATGAACAACCTCTGCTTTGATCAGGTTCACCTAAGCTGAGGGCCTATTTTTAGTAGTCAGAATTTGTTAATTAGTTCCACAATTGGCGTTTGATTGTGCCCAGCCCCTGCTGCTGGTAAAGTCCTTTCCTTTCCCCTCTGGGAAGCGGCCTGTGGGGGAGGGGCGCTGGCCACCGCAGCTTTGGGAACTCACGGTTCAGGGGGGTGCTCACAGCTGGTCCAGCTCGCCTAGACTGGGGTACGCTGTGTGTCTGGTCACTGACGTGGCCCCAGGAGCTGTTCTGTACTGTGTCTGGTTATTTAGCAGTTGTTCTGGAGGACGAACTAAAACGCGCATGTTGTTAAGCTGCCGTCTTGACCCGGAAGTCACTCAGTTCTTATTCTTGATAGAATAGCAGGGTTGAAGAGCTTTCTTGAAATAGACCAATAGATCTTCTGGATTTCAGATATACTTTATTTCTACTAAAACAAAATGGCGTCCTCTGAGAAATTGGAGGAATAGGGATAGTCATTACTAGTTAGATGCTTCCTCTCATATAAGAAAAGAAGCAGAAAAACTAGAAGCCAGTGACTCAAAATCATTAACAATGTAACACAATGAGTAATTCAGGAAGTAATGAGTTTGTCACCTAAGGAAACCATTTTTCAACTTTCCCTATTGTTACAAAGGGAGGGACTGACTATTTGACTACCCACTGTTCCTATCTTTTTGTGTGTGTGTTGTCTATGATCTGTATCCCAAATTCTGCAAATACGTCCATGATATACATTCTAGAAGTGAAATGCTTTTACACGCTAAGTAAAAATGAAAAAACTAAAAAAATGGATCAAGGATTTTCACGTGTAAGGATCTCTTTGGAGCTGTCCAGTACATTGCTTATAACATTATAAATGGTGCTTCACATTTAGCTTCTGGTTGGCTGTGACACTTGCATTCATTGTTTCTTTTCTATTGCCTGGTTGGTTACTTTCTGTCTCTTGATTGAAAAGTTTGTATCTCCGACCTCAATCTTCTATCCTGGAGTGGTGTAGAGTAGAGAAGAGAACGTGGATGTTGGAAATCTGGGTCCAACTGCTGGTTCTAACCCTTACCAGCTGTTTGACTCTGAGCAAATAACCTAGCCCATCGAAGTGTTGGTTTCCTCATATGTAAAGCAGAGATGCTTTCTATACTTCATAAAATCGTATTTTGGGAAATTTAATATCATGTATCTGATGTCTAATACAAATAATATTTTGCTCAGTCATTGCTGATTTCCTCCTCTATTTTCTGTTATTTCGAAAAACATTCTCCTGATCCCTGACTACTTCTAGAACTTAGAAGTTCCCAGAGAATCCCTCTATGATAATCTGTCTTTCCTGTCATTTCTGGTAGATAAACCAGAAGTAAAAGATGGAGAATGAAAGAAACAGCCACAGCTGATGAACTGCATTCATTCCTACCTTTATTTATTTTTGCTTTCCAATGACATTATATGGGATGTGATTAATCCTTGGAATCCCACCTTTTTTTTTTCTCACATGGGCAGGCACCGGGAGTTGAACCCAGGTCCTCTGACATGGCAGGCAAGGATTCTTGCCTGCTGAGTCACCGTGGCCTGCCCGGAATCCCACTTTTGCTGCCAATCGTCTCTTACAGTTCTACCACATGTGGTTTGTGCACTGATATGTTCATATAGAAACACAAGAAGCTATGTCATGTGTGGAGGCTTAATTTTATAAAAAGAAAGACACTTCTCCTGCTGTTCAGTTACTATGTAGCTGATAGACAAAGGTTTACACTCAGAAGATGACTGAAGAACTTGAACAAAGCATCAGACAAATAAGGACAAATTACTTAACACAAATCAAACTGTACATAAGTGCTTTAAGCTATTTAGAGTAGGAGAGATTAGCATTGATTCAGTGACATTTATTGAGCAGTTTTTATCTGGCTGGCACTGTGCTTGGAGCTGGATATTAAAATAAAAATGAATAGGACATGGTTCATGCTTTCATGAGCCTCTCCATCTGATGAGAGCGGCAAGTGTATTACCAAATAAACAGGGTACACTGTGAGGGATACTTATGTAGGACACCAAAAAGGGTAGTCGATTTTATCAGGCCAGGGATTTGCAAGCTGAAGCTATTGAAGCAACCAGGAACATACTGTAAATGAAAAAAAAAAAAGATAAAACATAACAAAATGACAACAATAACAGCTATGTACCAGACATTCACTGCTCTTAGCACTTTATAGGTGTTGAGTCATTTAATTCTCACAACAAATCTATGAGGTAGGTACTATTATTGTCTCTACTCTACTAAGAAGGAAAATCAGGCTCAAAAAAAGATTTGGCAGCTCCTCTAAGGTTTCATAGCTCTTAGGTGGCATGGCCAGGAATCAAACAAGGGCAGTCTAAGTCTGATAACCTTGGTGTTCATCATAATTAGTTCCTTTTTATAAAAAGACAACATTGCAAGTAATATAATCATTGACAGTTGATACTCTGCCTCAGTGTTCTGGAGTGGTTTTGACATCAGCCAATTGTTGCTTTCAGAAAGAATAGCTAGATATCCTTTTTTATTTCCTAGAGGAGCCCAAAATCAAGATTTTTTTCCTGTTAAATATCCAAAATTTTTAATGTTGGAAAATAATTGAAAATCAAACACTTTATGGATCAAGCAAAATATGATCATAAGTTGCATACATCTATCAGTCTCTGCATTAGTCAGGTGAAGCAGGCAGGGAAGAGACTTACATTTGAAGGAAACAGTGCCAAAGGCATGAAGAACATGAGGTGGGTAGAGCACCAGTGAGGGATGAAGCTGGCAAGGCCTTTGGTACACACTAGTAAGAAGTCAACATTTTACTCAGTTTGTGAAGGGGAAGCCAGCCAAGAATTTTATCTTCATGGCATTGTTCAAGGTGGATTAATCAAGAAAGAGATTACTGTACGCCTGTCTAATCTTGTTTCTCCCTTGGTTTCACTTGGCACCAATCATTACAGTCACCTTAAACTATTTGTTATTTCCCAAACACACCAGGAGTGTCCACACTTCTCTTTGTTCACTTCCTCTGCCTGGAGTGTTCTCCAAGCAGCTGGAGAAAAAGTATTCATCTATCAAAGTTTAATTCAAAGGAGGCTAAGTTTTTCTGAAAATTTTTCTGACTCTCCCCACCTCTCTCTCTTGCCTGCCTTCCCAACCAAATGTAGAGAATTGACTACTCCCTCCTTTGAGCTTCTGTTGCATGTCTATCATGGCACCTATAACTCTTTGTTGCACTTATTCTTCATAGGTCTGTGTCCATTACTAGATTGCCAAAGACTTTAAGGGCAAGAAATATCTTACTATTGTCTGTCTTTCTAGAATCCAGGATAGTGCTGAATATGTAATAGACACTAAAATCCTTCGTGAATGAATGGATAGCTGGACAAGTATTTTCTGAGATAAACTATACAGCAAAGTTTCCAAAGTATCTTGCTGTTGTGTCTGCTGATTTGAAGAGATATTTGCAAATTACTTTTTGGGTTCAAGGAGCTAATTCTTGTCCCTCTTTCAATATATCAATAAATCCAACAAAATAATCTTTTTCAAAGTTGTCTATGTTGGATAACTACTGCTATAACAAATTTCCCCCTGGGTGCATGGGTGGTTCAGTGATAGAAGGCTCACTTTCCATGTGGAAGACCCGGGTGCAATTCTTGGATCATGCAACCCTCCCCCCCCACCCCCCAAATCAGAAAGTTCCCCACTATTCAATGGCTAAAACTCAGTCGTTTATTATTGCTGGGTCTATAGGCCATATGTGCAGTTCCATTTACTTGGATTGTGCTCAGCTAAGCTCATTCATTATCTGAAGTTAGCTGATGGTTTCACTGATCTAGTACATCCTCACTCACAAGTCTGACTGTTGGCTGGATGACAGGTGTGACTGGATCAAGTATCTTTCATTATACAATATGGTGATAGTGAGCAGAGATATGAAAAGCCTCTTGAATCCTAGGCTCCGAAGTAACATACCACCCCTCTGCCATGTTCTTTCTAGTAACTCCATACTCATGGAGTGGTACAATAGATTTCACTCTCAATGGAAAGAGATGTAAAGTCACATTGCAAAGGGTATAGACTCAGGAAGGGGTGAACAACAGGGGCCATTCCTGTAATGCATCTGTGCCAGTGCTAGATCCTTCTGCCCCTATTAGGTTTGTATTCTTCACCATGTTCACACTTCTATTGCAGAAAATGTGAATGGTCGTTAAGAATGCCTGTGATCTTTAATTCTTAAGAAGGTGGCCCATTCCTTCATTGATTAACTCATTAAACACAGAGTAATTGAAGGCCAACTGTGTGCCAGATATTGTGGAGGATACCAAGAATAGAGCCCTAGAAAAGGCAGATTCTAGTGGGGGAGATAAAAGGTGCGACAGAAAAACTGTAGCCCCAGAATGTAACAAGAGAAGAAAGGCACGAAGTGCAAAGGAGGGAGTGGATACCTATGTGGGGTGAGGTGGGCAGTGGCAGAGCCAGGTAAATAAAGGTTTTTTTTGAGAAATAGTTAACTGTGCCAGGATTTGAACTCTTACCCAGCTGGGCAAACATTTAATAGTTATGTCTAGATACTTCTGGCTAGGATTATATAGGATTTTTCACATATAATATACCCTTAAAGGATTGCTCTTTCACATCTATAATATTGACTTGATTGGATTTGTTATTTGAGTTATGGAAATGATAACTGTGCATGCTTTCCTCTGCAAGCTGTTTGTGAATATCTGTCAGTATAGAGCAATGCTTAAGATTGTGGGCCCTGGAGCTAGATTGCTGGGGTTTGAATCTCAGCCCCACTGTTCATCAATTGTGTCTCAACTTCACTATTTGTAAAGTGGAAATGGAAATGCAAAGATTAAATGCATTACTACATGTAAAGTTTAGTGTCTGGTAAACAATAAGCACTCATTAATTATTAGTTATTATTATTTTTAATTGTTAGTTATTTTCAAACCCACTCTATAGGGTTGTAGTAAAGATTTAATGAAATTAATATGTGGAAGGCACTTTGAACAGTGCCTAGCACATTGCAAGTATGCTGTAAATGGAAGCCATTATTATTCTATTTGTATCATGCTTGACTATTCAGAGAATTAAAACCATCTATCCTTAGTTCTTGGAGGTTCAAAAACATTTACTTCCAATCATCAGGGAAGAACAATAATTTCTTTCTTGACTTCTCTTTGGGAGCATGCTAGATGGAAAGAGAGTATAGATTTGCTGAGAAAAATTCCAAGAGGGCATTTGAGTGGGGGAAACTTTATGTGGTTGTGATAGTTGTGGTGTGCTGAGAAGACAGGTTCACAGATACTCCTCTTCTGAAAGACCCGTGAACATCCTCTACCTTAGAGATGAGTCCATTACATGACTTAGCTCCTAGTGCATCTTCCTGTTCCAATTGTCTTTTGATTATACAGAGAAATAGCTGACCCTGAGGCTACAGTGTGTACTGTTTCCTACAGGTATTAGCAATCTGCTGGAAAGATGCTAACAAAAGTAATCAATAAAGCAAAGAAAGATGAACCATTGAAAAGAATATAATTAGATAGCAGAAGTCACATCAAATATGTTGTGGTTGCATAATTAAAGAATTTTCTTGCTAACTTTAAAGTAAGTTAAATAGTAGGCAGGAGTATTTTCAAAAACATTTCTGGCACGTAGTGAAAACTGAATAATTCTTAAGTGAATGAGAGAATGACAAGGTTATAAAAAATACTAACTAAATTGATTACATGCTACCAGAGAAACGCATTTAAAAGCAATACTTTGATTATTCTACTAAGAATGAAAAGAAGAGCTTTTTCAGCACTGTGATATATCTGTCAGAGTTGTTTCCCCAAATACTTAATAAATTTCATAATGCTGTGGGTCTGATGGAATTTGTAATTTGCTATTCATTTAGACTATGATATGCATGGTCCTCTAGGAATCATGCAAAGTGATGGTGCTGCCTGGGTTCAAATCCTTACTCTGCTGCTACTGGCTATGCAAAATGACAAGTTAATCTTCATGGATTTCAGTTTCCTCTGCTATTAGCCAGAACATTAAATTGCATGCTACATAGTATGTACAGTGTCTAGGATAGAGTCATTTTTAAAAACATTTTTATTGTAAACCTTAACAAACACACATACAAACATTCTGTACATGGTATAAAATCAGTGGCTCACAATATCCTCACATAGTTGTGTATTCATCACCATGATCAGTTTTTTGAACATTTATATCTCTCTAGCAAAAGAAATAAAAAAGAGAAAAGAAAAAAACTCATACATACACACCATACGCCTTACCTCTCTTTCTCATTGACCACTAGTATTTCAATTTACTCAATTTATTTTAATCTTTGTTTCCCCTATTATTTGTTTATATTATCTATATTTTTTACTCAACTGTCCATATCATAGACAAAAGAAGCATCAGGGGGGGCCGCGGTGGCTCAGCGGGCAAAGTGCTTGCCTGCTATGCCGGAGGACCTCGGTTCGATTCCCGGCCCCAGCCCATGTAACAAAAACGGAGAAACAGAATACAATAAAAAACAAGAAAATGTTTAAAAATGTTTCCCTTTCTTCCTTCCTTCCTTCCTTCTATCCTTCCTTCCTTCTCTCTGTCTTTCCTTAAAAAAAAAAAAAAAAAAAAAAAAAAAAAGAAGCATCAGACACAAGGTTTTCACAATCACATCAGACACAAGGTTTTCACAATCACACAAGTCAAATTGTACAAGCTACATCATTATACAATCATCTTCAAGAAACATGGTCTTCTAGTTTGCTAGCGGCCAGAATGCAACACACCAGAAACAGATTGGCTTTTAATAAAAGGGGATTTATTTCATTAGTTCTTTAGAGGAAAGGCAGCTAACTTTCATCTGAGGTTCTTTCCTACGTGGAAACGCTCAGGGCGATCTCTGCTGGCCTTCTCTCCAGGCCTCTGGGTTTCAACAACTTTCCCAGGGGTGATTCCTTTCTGCATCTCCAAAGGCCTCAGCTGAGCTTCTAGTGCTGAGATAAGGTATGCTGAGCTACTTAGGCTGTGCTACGTTGAGTCTCTCATTTAAGCACCAGCCAATTAAGTCAAACATCGTTCACTGCAGCAGGCACACCTCCTAGCTGACTGCAGATGTAATCAGCAACAGATGAGGTTCACATGCCATTGACTCATATCCACAGCAATATAACTAGGCACCTTCTCCTGGCCAAGTTGACAACTGAATCTAACGACCACACATGGCAACTAGAACACAGCTCTATTGTTTCAGGTACTTCCCTCTAGCCACTCTAATGCACCATAAACTAAAAAACGGATATCTATGTAATACATAAGAATGATCTCCAGGATAACCTTCTTGACTGTGTTTGAAATCTCTCAGCCACTAACAATTTATTTTGTTTCATTTCTCTCTTCCCCCTTTTGTTCAAGAAGGTTTTCTCAATCCCTTGATGCTAAATCCCAGCTCATCCCAGGATTTCTCTCCCATTTCGCCAGGGAGGTTTTCACCCCTGGGAGTCATGCCCCACATAAAGCGGGAGGGCAGTGAGTTCACTTGCCTTGTCGGCTTAGAGAGAGATGCCACATCTGAGAAACAAAAGATGTTCTCTGGGGGTGACTCTTAGGCCTAATTGTAGATAGGCTTAGCCTATCGAGGGCTTGGCTTATTGATTTGACTGTACCCATTCCTTGTGAGAATATCAGGAATTCTCCAATTGAGGAAGTTGAATATTTCCCCCCTTTTCCCCATTTCCCCAAGAGGACTTTGCAACTACTTCTTTATTCACTGTTCAAATTACTCTGGGACTTATTGGAGCATCCTGCTAACCTGGGCAAACCAACAAAAACAAAATCTCACACCCTATTCAAGTTTCCATGTACTTACGGTGTTCAATTAAACTGACCATACAAATTAAATTAGGAAATGCACTTGTCAAAATATAAATTTTGCACCAAATAAGCATTTCTCCCTTTAGTCTCACACAGAAGTTGAAGTTTTAAAATATGGATGACCATCTTTTTCACCACTCTACAATGCTGACATTCCCTTGTTCTTCCTCATGCAAAAACATTTTTTAATTTGTACATTTAATCACCATCATTGTACACTCTAGGCATTCCTGAATTGTACCATCTCAGTCTTTACTGTCAATCCTTCCTTCTGGTTTCATACGTGCCCCCAGCCCTTTTCCCTCTATTACTCTCATATTCAGCTTCAATCAGTATATTTATGTCATTGTGCTATAATAGGATAGAGTCTTGTGAGTTTTATGAATTGCCATTTGTTAATTAAACATAGAAAAGCATTGATTCTGGATCTGTTTTATAAATTTTTTTTTTTTGCATCTGGATATTTCGCCTCATCCAAGAGGTAGCTTTGTGAAGTGTAATGGTTATGCTCTCTGGACTCAGGCTGCCTGAGTTCACATTTTGCCTGAGCTCGCTTAACTAGCAATGTGACCTTGAATGAATCAGCTTCCTCTTTTCTAAAATGTTGGTATCAAGCAGTACCTACTTCACGAGGTTACTATAAGGATTAAATGAATTAATATTTGTTAAATGAACTAATAAAGTACTTAGAACAGTCCCTGATATGTATTCAGTACCACATAGATAGCTGTTAGAATTAAATATGATAGGAACTCAGAGATGTAGACTACTAACTTGAAGAAACAGGTGAATTACTGTATGGGTACTGCTTTTTCCTAAAAAAACAACTCCTTGAATGAATAGTATTATGTGGCATTTTAACCCATCATCAGAAGGACATAGACTTTGAATTATTTTGACAGTTTTTTAATGGATATTCTCATTCTGTCCAAATTCAAGCATTAATGAAAATGGTGGGCTGAATTACAGTTTCAGTCTATGAATATAAGACAAAAATTAAATAAATAACCAAAAGCATTGATTTTTTTTTCTTTTGTATTGAGGCATAGAAAGTTGAGTTAATCATGCTCCTCATTGTCATCATGGGTCTTTGCTAGGTTCCTTTCTTGAATGTATGTTTGAACCTATTAATGTACGTTTATATGGGGAAATGTATGAATCTAATTCATAATTATTATCTTTCACTTCCAATAACTCTCCCTTTTCTCTTTTCCTGTTTGGCAACCATTCTAATGTATTGAACGTATATATTTTTGTTTGAATACGTACTGTTGTTCTCTGTGTATATACTGCTGTTAGTTTACCTAAAGGTTATTAAAACAGTATAGATTTCATTTTGTTCCTTAATTTTCTTTCACTCATCACCTTGCCTTTAAGAGCCATCCATGCTGCTACAGGTACATCTTACTTCTAATTGCTGAAGTACTTCATGAAGCATATCCATCACATTTTACCTGTTTCCTCTCCCAGTGATGGTCACCTGGATTGCTTCCAACTTCCCGTCACTGTAATGAACCTCATCCTGGCTTCTGATAGATTCATGTAAGAATTTTCCCCAGAACTTTCAATTTATTATTCTATTGTCTTTCAGCAATTCTATTGTCTTTCAGTTGATGAGAATTCTGATGACAATCTGATTATCATTTCTTTGTAGATACAATGGAAGCCCTCTTCTCTAAAGGGTTCAGGAGCAATACTGGGCCAGTTAATTGAAAAAAATATTGAAACTGAGGATTTGCAAAAATCATACATAATTTAAAAATTTTATTTTAATTTCAAATGTTGACATGCTTTATTTACTCTCCCCTACTCTCCCTTTTTGATGTAAGATCGACGCTTTTGTTTTTATGTGAATGTATATATGCTTTGTATAGTGTATGAGAAGAATAGAATTAGACTGAATTTTTATACCAAATTCTAGGAAACAAAGAAAGCATTAACAGATGGATAGTTGGATGTATGAAAATTCCTCATGCTCTTATTTGTTAATTCATTCAACAAATATTTGTTGTGCTTCTACTATGTGCTAGCTGCTATGATGAAAAATATTGACAAAGTTACTTTCCTCCTAGAGTTTACATTTTAATTAGGTGAGAGCTAAAAATAATAGGGAACAAAAAATTAACAAATGTAATACGTTTACAATATGATGAGGACCAGACAGGAGATAAATAGAATACAAAGGTAAAGACTAATAGCAAATACTGGTCTGAGATGATCCCTCTGAAGAGATAACAAGACCTGAAACCTAAGAAGGAGCCAGTCTGGAGGGAACAGGGAGGTCACACTCACAGAGAGAGCCTAAATTTAAGGTGCCCTGAGACTTCAGTGAATTACTTAAAGAAATTCTGAGGCTTATATAATCTTTATAAATACCCTAAATTTTGTGTTAAATTTAAAACAAAAATGATGCAGTGGAGATATTCCCCATGTACCAAGGCTGAGTGGAAAAGTTACCATGTTCATTTTTCTCTCATGGACTCTTGTCTACATGTGGGACAGTTTTTTCTTTTTTTTAAATATGTAGTTTAGCAAAAAGAAAGAAAGAAAGAAAAGTATAGAAACAAAGTAAAGATGACTAGTCATGAACTGTTAATTCATTCTCAGCAGATTATTCTGTTCTGTTGTTTCTCTTGCTTTCTCTCCCCACACCCTCCTTTTGGTTATTACAGTTCTCATTAACATTTCTATTATGTAGTTGTGAGGTGGGACAAAAACCAATCAAGGAAAGGAGCTTGAATTTAAGGCTTGGTGGGTGAGGAGGTTGAATCTATTGACTAAAGGCAGATTATTTTGGGATTCTCTGTGGATTTCCTTTATCCATGTTATTTCTGTCCCCAACACTGTAGACCAACATAAGCTGATTATACTGCATAACATTGAAATGCACACATCTAAAGATTTTGGAGCACAGACATATTTAAACTACGATGTCTAGGTGACAGTTATTTAAGTGATTGCAGTTTGAAGAGTGTTGAGGTGATGCTGGTAAGAAAAGCAAAGATGTTGCCTGAAAGACATGTTGCTTCCTATAGCCAGAGGATGTAAAGTTTAGATTAAGGGCTTCTTCACAACCTAAGATGTAGCTGATGGAGCATGACAAACTTTGAGTTAAAAAAATAGGCCAAGTTATGTTCTCAGCCCTTTGTTATTCGTAACAATGTATGCAAGCCGAGTTGTTAATTAGGGTCCGGGGTTTCAGAAATAATGTTTAAAATATTGACCATAAATGTGAGTAAAGTCCAAGCACACGTCATAAATCAAAGCCATCACTCACTTCATGTCCTTAGATCTTTTAGAAGTCCCCAAGTTCTTTCTCTTCAGGCGTGAGGCTATGTTCCCAGGTAGCTGAGGAGGTGTGCACCCATGGGATGGTTTGAGTAAAGGGGGAATGTAATTTCAGGCTTCATGAGTAAGTCAGAAAAGGACAAGAGTTGAGCCAGTGTCCTTGGTGCAAATGGGTTTGTGCTGAATTTGCAAAATGTATGAGTTCAGTGTCATCTGTTTTCAGTATTTCCTGAACAATTGATTTATTCCACATTATTAATGAACTTTGCAGCAGTTCCACTTGTCAGAGCCTACTCTGCAGGGGTCAATAATGAGAGGAAACCTGATGTTAGTGAATCCAGCTTAAGTGATTCTGTCATGCTAACGATTCAATATATCAGGACAAATGTCAGCTCCTTCCAATAAGTTAATTCCTTTGATCCTATTTGCATAAACTACAGTCAATGAAATACAAGCTCCCCCCTCTAAGATAGTTAGTGGAGATTTGTAAAGGATTTTTAATTTACTTTTTTTTTTTTTGGCCTCCTCCACTGTAAATTCTTGAGATGAAAAGGGGACATAGAAAGCAAGGATCACAAATTGGGAAAAGGATATTTCAAAACTATATTACAAAAGTCAAAATATAGAGGGATATAGAATCCATGGATATTAAATTTAATTATTCATTAAGAATTTTGTGCATTTCCATTTACTAATTTCAAAAGGAACAATTATTTTCTAAAGAAACTTTGGAAGAAAGCATTGATGAATTCTCATAGTTTGAGTTGAGTTTCAGTTTCTCTAGTTTCCTGAAGGAAATCACTAGGTCATTAGCTTTTCTAAAAGGACACTAAATCTGGGTTTTCTATCTCTCCTTAGTACTAACTCATATTATCTCCCTGGGACCATTGACCTAATCACATTTTAGAATCATTTTTTTTACTCCCAACTTCAAAGTGAAAAGATATCAATTTAAAATTAAGATACCAGAATTTCTTTTTCTGGGATGAAATACATAGTTACTGGCTTTATTAGATAAAATCATTTCCTTTTGGAAAAAAAAAAACAAGCTTTAAGATGTCTATTCTGAGTTCTACATTTTTATCATCTGGTTAGCACCTGGGATTCATTTGTTTTCTGTACCTAATTATTTGCATCATTGGCAACTGTAATTTTCATTGACACTAGAAACATCTCGTTTGATTACTGATTTCCTTGGCTTTTATTCTTGCAAGGTGGCTCAAAGTTTTGTTCTTCATTTACGATCTTTAATATAGGCTACCCATGTTACTTTGGTAGAGATAAAAAACAAGATAGACCTAGCATTTTATTGCTGACATTTGCAGAAGTAGGTTCATGCCTCTTCTTCAGTACTTGATATAGATGTTTGTCTCACATAAGTTAGATAACCGTGATGTAGCTAATGGCATGGGCACCATCAATGAACTAAGGGCAATATCAGTGATAGCGTCTGAATTTTCCATTTTTATTGATGTGCTTACCTGTCTTCTTCGTGATGAACTGTCTGCTGATCTAATTGGTAAGTTGTAAGACCATATTATGCAAGACCATATTTTGCTCATCATCTTTTCTGATACATAAAGTTGAGATTAATATATTCTACTTGTTAACCACTTATTGTGAGTAGTTGAGAATGTTTCATTGAGACATCTGTAGCAGTTGAAGGGGAATGGTCAAGGATTACAGTTCCAGTTAATAAGAATGCTATTCTCAGTGCCTTAATGTTCTAAATATAGCCTCTGATATGTGAATAAGGGGAACGTTTTGATGCAGACCACTGTGCATTTTCACAAACACTTACATAATCTGGGTGTGGCCATTGGCCTGCTCTCTCCTGCCAAGTTTTCAGGTTTTTCTCTCCAAGGTTTCCCCTCCTGCTTATTCTCTGTCCTCTGCTATATCCCTGCAATGACAGATTCTTTGAGTGCTGAGTTGTCATCTTGCTCTTCTGATTACCAGATCATGCTAATATTCTGCCATGTTAATTGGAGAGGATATAGGAATTTATTCTTTTCTCTTATGCCAGTTAACATGTATCAGGGACCTTGTGGAGACAATGTTCTTGCATGAATTTTCTTATCACCCCATGTGGTACAAGTGGGAAGGCAATTACAACTAGAACTCAGAAGGAATGAGTTTTGTGTCCTTCTTCTAACACTAATGATTCATGCTTGATTTGGGAAAATTACTCAATACTCTTTGATTATTTAATTTCATCATCCTCTAAATAGGCGGAATTAAATGGGGAAGTATATGAGTAGGTGCCTAGCAAACTGTGAAGCACTCTTTCACAGTGAGGCTCCCTCTTGCTTTATCTCTTTGCTCCTACTGTTTTAATTTCTACCTCCCTCCATCTCTCTCTCGTACTCTCCCTCTTTTCCTTTTCTTTCATCTTTCCCTTTCTTCCATTCTCTTCATTTCTTCCATCCTTCTTTCCTTCTCTTCATTTAGCTCAGCCCTCTTTTGGCCCTCCCTCCTTCCCTTCTACCCTTCCTATCCCCGACCCTCACCACGCTTCAGTCCTTAAAGGATATACAGTTGTTCACTAGAATTCATATACAACAAAATCCCAGAAGAAGGGCACAGATGGGGAAAGAAGGGAAAGTACCGAGCAACTAAGACAGTGACAATGATGGAAAAGTTAGTAGAAGTGTGGGAAAAAGAAAGAAGAGAAATGTTTAGATAAAATATTGTCGTTGCCTTTAAAGAAGAAAACATAAATTCTTAAGGAAAGACAGAGCATGTTGTGGTAATTAGGTCTGAAGCAAGTTTTTTACATGAATCTTTATGGGGGACACATAAATTTTATTCTCAGTAAAACCTCTACTAGCATAGTAATTGTTGGTTTCTTGATGTTTATTGGATGCCTTCATATAAACTGAGGACATAAGGCAAGAAGTTTAGCTTTGTTTGGTATTTCATGAAATTCTTTATCAGGTCTAACTTCTGATGAACTGATTTAATCCAAGTACAAAACCTAAGATAAAGAAATGCAGTATGAGTTTCACTTAACGGTATCCCATTAATAGTAATAACTCCTAGTTGACTTGTTTATTTACATTCTACCTGATTATAATTCAGTCTCCTCAGTTATTGTTTGGGGCACCAGGCCAATCTCATATGTATTTGCTAACAAGTTGGTAAGCTATTATGTACACACAGTATCTTCTGAGTTCTTCCTCTCTTGTTCTGACCTTTCTTTCCAAGCCCTTTGTCCTGGAAACTACTTGAGGGTTTGTGATACTGCATTAAAGCTAGTGCTCTGTGTTAGCTTCATAAATAATGTCATGGGTAAGAGTGCTCACAAATGTGGCAGCATTTGTTCAGATTCTCCAAAGTGCCAAGAACCAAGAGATTTTAGCTTACCCTAGTCCTGGAATCTTCAATGTGGTCAAACTACAAGTTTTAACCATGGTGAAATGATGAGAGTCTCTCTCTTATGTACTCTTAATCATACTTTCTCCTTGAGCAGGGGCTCAAGGGCTCGCAGGGCTACTTGTGGTCTGTATCTCAGAGCCCACAGAAGAAATATTTCCTTCAATTTTTCCCTTCAGAGACCACATTAATGATTCAAGGGGCTAGATCAAGTTAATATGCATGCCCTCTCCTCTTTTCTGAATCGTAGACTCCTTCTTCAAACTCTCCTTAACAATAAGCTCATTTAAAGATTGCCTAAGGACACTTTTCTCTGGCATGGAAAAGCCCCCACGATGAACCCAACAAAGTCTGAAATTGGGATCTAGTTATATCTCGAAGAATAAACTGGCTATGCAATCTTCAAATTATGCTCCTATATATAATTTATTTACACCATTAAAAATATTTCAATTCTTATTTGTGGAAGGCATTTCACCCTAGGAAAGGAGGAAGGTTGTTTCCTGAAAAGTTAATCGATGTATCATGTGAAACATAGTGTCAGAATTAATTATTGTCTTTGGATGCAAGTAACAAAAAACTTTGACTCAAATTATTCAATTTAACAAGGGGTCTAGGGAGAATAGAGTTCCAGGTATAGTAGTACTTCAAGTTACTAGATTTTTTTCTAGATGGTTCTCTTGGTTCCATCCTCTGCAATTTGTTGGTTTCATTCTCATGCAAGATGGCAGCATCTGTTATGGGGTTACATCCGAGGAAGGCAATATCCTCCAAAAGTAAGAGAGCATCTCTTTCTGTCTTTCACTGTCTCTTTTTCTCTTTCTTTCTGAATGAGAAAGCCTTTCCCTGAAGCTGCCAAACAAACCAACATTTATGTGTTACTGGCCATAATTAGATTACATGCTTATTCTTAAACCAATCACTTGGAAAAGGAACAATATTAGCCTAATTGGCTTAGACTAATTTCATGGGGTAGAAGGGATGTTTTTCAAGTTAGCCATTATGACCACTCCAGCTGTTATGGAATCCCATGATATGGGAGTTCTCTATGACCAATGGTTAGTTGCCCTAAAACTGCCTGTCCTGCATTGCCTAAAGGACACCTAAAGGTACTCATTGGGTCATAAGTCCAATAATTTGTGTATAGGTAAATGCAATCTTCAGTTATACGTGTTTTTGCATATTTCTTCTTTTGTATAAGATATTCAAACAGAAAATGAATCAAGTAAAATATCATCTCTGACCTATTCACTCTGATACCCTTATTCCTACCTCTGATTTCTCTGTGAGCTTTGGGCATACTCTTTCAGTTATCTAGTGGACTTTCATACAGCAATATCTGTGGTGGGTATGGTGGTTTGATACATCTGCATTCCAACTTCCTTCAACTGAGAATTTCTAAAGTTCAGAGTCTGGAAAACTAAAACAATTTAAAACAAAGTAAAACAGTACATTTCTCAGACTCCTCTGCAGCTGCATTTCTGGGTTCAAATGAGTTTCTGCTTAGTAGATGCATTCATATGATATTTGGAAGGTGGGAAAGAGGCAAGGCCATTGTTCTCCTCCTTTGGCACCATTCATCTTGCCAAGCCAGGCTATTGAGATCACAGGGCTTTTCTGCAACACTGTATATGTCTGGTCACGTGCTTTGTGGCTGTGGAGTGTAGTTTTTGTGACAGCACCAACCACTTCATGATTCTGGACCACAGTTATAGTGGTGGGTTCTTAATGTCAAATATTATAGTAGCAACATTCTGAGTCCTCATCTTCCTAGCAAAGATAACTACTCCTCTGGCATAGTACCTTAGTAGTATTACTCTGGGAGTTATTTCCAGCTGCCCAACCTAGAAATCCCTTCTTTGGGTTTCCAAACTATTTTTAAGCACTTAATTCTTTGTTTTAAATCCCTTTCTGTTTAAATTAACTCTAGTGTTTTTTGGCTGAAAGCAGACTTATGTTAACATTTTATTGTCACTTTGAACTCAATTTGTTTATAAACCAAACAATATTCACCTCTCTAAATTAGCTCTTACTTTTGGTACCCTTAAATATTGTCATCCATGGTTATCTTTCTTCTCTTCTTTTTTATTTCATGGCCAATCAAGCTCTTCAAAATTTCCCTTTCATTTGTAACTTTTCATTCTCACACTAGCATTGAGACCAATATTCTTTGGCCTGGAATATTAAAATAGTCCCTTGGGTATTCTTCTCAACTCCATTTCCCTCTCTTTTTTAAATCGAATGTCCCTGAATAATGAAGTTATATTTATAAAATACTGCTTTTTACCACAACACTACTGAACTTAACAAATCTTTAAATGATGTGTCTAAACCCGTGGTCTTGCATTCAAGTGTTCTTTAAAATCTTGTCTCAACCTATCTATTAAAACATATCTTCTTCTTTGGTTACTGATGTGGGTGAAGGGGGATGCACTCTATTGAGAGTCACTATGTGAAAGCTGTTGTGTTGTGTGCTTGACCTGCATTCTCATTAAATCTTTTTTTTAAATCCACAATGTATTTTATTTTTATAGTGTCTGTTATCTTCTATGTATTCTTTTAAATTCTTTATGCTCTTCTAGTGTGTTCTTTTTTTTTTAACTTTTTTATTATATTATATAACATACATACAAAGCAAAGAAAGAAAAAAGCAATAACTTTCAAAGCATTCTTCAACAAGTAGTTACAGGACAGATTCCAGAGTTTGTCATGGGCCACCATGCCGTTATTACAGATTTTTCCTTCTAGTTGCTCCAGAACATTGGAGGCTAGAAGAAATATGTATTTTGTTTAATCATTACTTCTCTACTTTTTTAATGAAAAAAACATATATACAAAAAAGCGATAAATTTCAAAGCACAACACAACAATTAGTTGAATAGATTTCAGGTCTGTTAGATGGGTTACAATTCCACAATTTTAGATTTTTACTCCTAGTTGCTCTAAAATACTGGAGACTAAAGGAAATACCAATATAATGATTCAGCAATCACATGCATTTGTTAAACTCTACCTTCTCCATATAACTCCATCATCATCTTTGATCTTTCTCCCACTCTTTAGGGGTATTTGAGCTATGCCCATTCTACTTTTTTCATGTTGAAAGGGCCGTTTCATTAAATTTTAATAGGAGACTGTTCTAGTTTGCTAGCTGCCGGAATGCAACACACCAGAGATGGATTGGCTTTTAATAAAAGGGGATTTATTTTGTTGGTTCTTCAGAGGAAAGGCAGCTAACTTTCCACTGAGGTTTGTTCTTACATGGAAGGCACAAGATGGTCTCTGCTGGTCTTCTCTCCAGGCCCCTGGGTTCCAACAGCTTTCCCCGGGGTGACTTCTTTCTGCATCTCCAAAGGCCTGGGCTGAGCTGCAAGTGCTGAGATGAGGAATGCCGAGCTGCTTAGCTGTGCTACATTGCATTCTCTCATTTAAACACCAGCCAATTAAGTCAAATGTCACTCATTGCAGCAGACAGGCCTCCTAGCTGACTGCAGATGTAATTGGCAACAGGTGAGGTTCACGTACCATTGGCTTATGTCTGCAGCAACAAGACTAGGTATGCTCACCTGGCCAAGTTGACAACTGAATCTAACTAACACATGTCCACCCCTTGTCAGCTTGGCAACTTCAAGCATCACTTTAAATAGGTGCAGAAACTTCTCTTCTTGCTGTGGGCCTGTGAATCTCAAAACAAATTAACTGATGCCAATATGCAAAGGAGGATAAACACAGAATCCATAGGGAGAAACTGGAAGGAAAACCTGCAGGCAAACACCATTGGATTTCAAAGTCTGAAAGTCATTTATCCTTCGGCTGTAGAAAGTGGCAATCCCACCCCTTCCAAGGGCCTGTGCAGTGGCTGGCCTCTTTCCAAATCAATCTCGGGGAACATCGAGGAGACCACCTCTGGGCTCCACTCTCTCCAGGTGTCAGGGCCACCCCTGGGCTCTCTGCCATTTCTGGGGCACAGGCTCAACCCCTCCACATGGTGGCAGTCAGGCTCTCCCAGTCTCCCAAGGAGCATGCTATGCCTTTTCCAAGGCCTGAGGCTGCACAACTATTCCACTGCAATGAGAGGGGAGACTCATCCTCGCCCTTCAGGGTAAACTCACCCTCTCCATGTCTATGGGTGGGTCCACTCTCCTGGCCGAGGTTTCTTGGCTTCAGACCCGAGGTTCCATGGTTCTTACTCTGCAAACTCCAATTTTTCCCTTTTGTGTCCTCCTTTGCCAAGATTGGTAGTAGTTCCATTTACACCAACATTCTCTTCAAACACTCCAGGACTTCGTCATCAATCTCTTCACAGTTCCTCCAAAGTCTTCCCCTTAAGCCATCCAAAACATGGTTCAAACATATCTGGCATTTGCAAACCGCAGCAGCACCCCACTCTCCGGTACCAAAGAGACCTTCAAGGTAAGTACTGTTATTCCCATTTTCCAACAGCAAATTGCAGCTTAGATAAGTAGCTTCTCCGATGTAAGATGTAACACAGTATGCTAATGGTAGACGTAGGAAATAAATCTGCATTGAGGGTTGCCCATGCTTAGTATGATATTCATATGTAAAAGTTATCTCCCGTAGCCCCTACAGTCAACTGGATATCTCTGGAACATACACATATTCTACCCATCAACCTATATGCTCTACTCTTTCTTTCTCCCTCCTCTTCATGTAGAATTCCCTTTACCCTCATTCATCTTGCTAAATCTCAAATCTCAATCTAAGTCCCTTCTTTTCTATGAAGCCTAATTCGAGCTTTTCAGATATTTCAAGAAATTCAAGTCATTTATTATCCAGCAATTGGCTTTATGAAATCTTATATTGGGTTGTGGCATTTTAAAATTTAACACTTCTTTAACATTTCATTTCTGAAGTCTTGGCTCCTCTAATGGCCATTATACTCCTCGAGGCAGGGATGGTATACTATACTTTTACAATTCCTTTATTTATTTACAGTACTGTGGAAATATGCACTGGAATTGGAACAAGCAGAACTAGTCCTAGACCCACCCCTGTAAGCCCTGAGAACCTAGATAAGGCAAGAGAGACTTTTTCCTTACTTGTAAGATTGAGGTAAAACTATCTTCCCTCTCTTCCTTCAAGGCATTTGTTCTTAGCTTTTAAGATTCTGATGGAAGGTATGGACTTTATTCCCTAAACAAATGTATTTTTGTGCAAGCATACAAATTATTCTTACATTGGAGGAATTTCTGTGTTTCTTGGAGCCACTCATGGATCTAGGTTAACACTGCCTTTCATAGGGTCACTGTGAGAATCAGATAGAATATTTCTTGTGAAGGCTCTGCATAAACTTCAATGCTACCTGAAGTAAAATAACACTCAATAAAGGATTACATGAGTGAATGAATGAATTCTAAGGCTTGAAGGGATCCTAAGGATTCATCTAGTTCATCCCCTTGTCTTCAAAAAGAGTCTTTCTGAAACTTATTCAAAGGTACATGATTATAATGAAGGCCTTCGATGAGGAACATTCTCACAATTCAGACTCACTGCAATAGGTAACTGCCACAAATTTCTTTCTTGGATATAACTCTGAAGTTTGTAAAAGAAGATAGATAAATATCTCATGAACATGTGGGAAAAAAGTCACACCGATAGTTAAAGAAATGCAAATTAAAACCATGGTGAAATACCATCTTATTGACCATATTGTAGTTAGTAAATAAAATAATAATGGTATTGTAGAAGGACTGGTGTGTTCATGTGTGCTAGAGGGAATGTAACTTGGTTTAAGCTTTTTGGAGGACAATTTAACAAGAAGTAAAAGAAGCTTTGATTGCATACTTATTTACTAAGCAGTTCTATTTTATTAATTTCATCTCCATCCTATCTATCCCCCAGTTATCCAAAAGTTCAAAAATATGTTTAGGGGTGGGCCACGGTGGCTCAGCAGGCAGAGATCTTGTCTGCCATGCTGGAGACCTGGGTTTCATTCCCGGTGCCTGCCCATGTAAAAAACAAAATGAATCAAAACAAACAAGAAATATGTTTATAAGGGTGCTTTTGAAGCATTATTTAGAAATATAAAAATTGAGACAATATAAATATGGAATTGGCTTAAGCTAAATTTTATTGTATTCATGTAAGAGATACTATTTAACCTTTAAAATATTGTTGTAGAATATTCACTAATGTAGAAAAGCATTCACATTAAATTACTATAAAAAAGAAAACTTTTAAAATTCAGGGAAAGTACATATTTTTATGCATGGATAAAAAGCCAGAAAGGCCATAAGCTAAAATGATAATAGTTATTATTTTTGGGTAAAGAGATAATGGGAGCTTGTAGTTTTATTATTTTTTTAATTCAATATTTTAACTCTTTAAAGAGTAAACATATTAATTTTATAATAAATGATTTATTAAAGTTATGTTCATATCTGGCCATAATTCCTCTTGCTTTTACTTAGGTTTTAAGGAAATTGAGTGCAGTTAATGATAATTTTCTATATAAAACATCAACATAATTTATGATCTCTTTTCTTAGTTCTTTCTTCAATGCAATCAGTTAAAACTGATGCCTGTTTCTTATTTCACCTTATGATTTGTATCTTTCATCATTCTTTTTTGATGTTTTTGTATAGTAATCCCAAACTTATTTCTGAAGTAATTAACCTTGCTCCCTCATGTTTTCATTTAATTTATATGAATCTAAGAAGGCAATATGATTCTTTACCCAAATTAAATTTCTATTGTGCAGGGAAACATAACTTCCTATCCACTTCTACTGCCTTTGCTTCCTTCCCCCTTCCGCCCTACTAGAAGTTCATTAAATATGTTAAGGGAAATGTTTTCGTGTTTTAAATAGGCTATTTTGGCATGGTTTTCTTTTTTCACCTTCTTGAAAATTGGCACTTGACCAAATCATTTCATGTCTAAGAGTGGAGGTGTATGGGAATAGACATTCCCCTAATGCTAGAAAGGCATATTCCAATTTAATAGAGACAAAAGAATAAAGGGATGGTAGTAACATTGTATGAAAATTTTTCATATTGGCATGGGATTATCTACAATCATTTTATTTGTCAAATAGAGAAACTGAGGTTTGGGGAGTTGGAGTCTTCTCCGACACAGAGTTTGTGGCAGAATCAAGACTCAAGCCCAGATTTTTGAACACAAAGCTCATGCATCATACCATAACTGTCTTCTGGGCTTAATTTTTGGGACACTTCAAAAGTATCAGAGTTCAGGACACATACTGTGACATTTTATTATTTTAGGAAATGTCATGATTCTCTTTGTGTGTATTACTGTGTATAGGAACAATTGGGAATGTAAAACAATCTTAAATTAACAGATTTCCCCATATTCACATAAGCTAAAGTCATGTTACTTTATACACATGACTTTATGCATATAAATTTATGTATATAATGTTCCCCCATCATAATACAATCAAAGTATCCCTTGGGTCTTATTACTCAATAATAAATTATATATGCTGGTCATTTTGCTTTGTGGTGACTGGATATATCTGATGATGTTCTGCTTATTCAGTGGTCTTACTTTAGTATAGGAAGATGAGTCCTAGATTGTCGTCTTGAATTTTTCTTCTTGGTTAACTATCACTCCAACTACCTACTCCAGATTTTACAGTAATTGATGCAAAGGGTTTTCTTTTTTCCTTTTTTGGATTGCAGATGTGAGTGTATTAAAGTTTCTAGGGACAGAAAACATTAGTGACTGCTGCTTTGTTTTCTCCTACTTCCTCTATGCATGAAACCATCTGATAGATCCGCAGGAAGAGATTTAGTTGCAGATGGCAGAGGTCAGTGTCTGTGTATTCAATGTAGTCAATAATAAAGTCAGGACTTATGCTAACTGAATGTTAATAAGGAAAAACAAGGACCTTGGAAAGTCATTATGTCTGGTCATTTGCTTCATAATATTACTCTAATAGGCTCTAGAGGCCAATGCAAGGAGATTTTTAAACGAGTATCAAGAAAAGGCCAGAAAAATAAGGAAATAATTGAAATGTTATATAATTTGTAAGGTCCATGTAATAAATTACAGCTCAGCATAAGGAGAATTTTTAAATATAATTGTGATGTAGCAGGGAGAATAGTATTATTTCTTATTGAAGGAAATATGGTCTTTGTCCAAATCTGAATGTTATGTTTTTCTGTTCAAATTGTGTGATTCTTTCTAAATATATAATGGGCATCTATAGACACTAATTGCAGAGCCTTCCAATGATGCTAGTTACATAAAACTGGAATTGCAGAGCCTTCCAATGATGCTAGTTACACTTTTTTATGTCAACAATTTACAATATACTCAATTTTCTAATGAAGTCAGAATAAAAAGAAAACATAATTGAGAGTCCCAGCCATTAGCATCATAGAACCTGGGCCAACAATGCAAGTAACAAATATTTATTGAGACTCTATTATATACAAAACACTACAGTGTAGTACAGTAGCTAAAATAAAAGATATTTTATCTTAAAAGATATTTAAGATATTTTTTCACAGAATATTTATGCATCACTGCATTTGGGTAGGTAGGTGGGAGGAGGCTCTGAGTGACTGGTATAGGAAATAAACCAACTTCCATCTCCTTTCCTCTGCATTTTTCCCTTTAAACTTCATTTCATTAGCGTATTGTGGAGAGTAAAGCTATATATATATCCATTGAGTCCAGGCTTGGTTTTACCTTTTACCTCTTTTTTAATCCTACTTTCTTTATTCTCAGTGGATCTTTATACCCACAATGTTGAAAAGGAAGGCACAATGATCACATTAGGTGCACTCATGGAAAAAGCATAAACTTATCATTATTTAATAATAAGGCTGAGAAGGAAGCATTTTCTGTTGCATGATGCTTACTGCCCCTTAAGGAGAAAATATCTCAGTTCTTCAGTTGAGGCAGGAGTACAATGAAACTTTTTCTTCATATTAATTTATTTAAATCCTAGGAGACTTTCAGTCTATTAAAGTTTCTGCTAATCAACTACTGCTAAAAGAAAATCATATGATTTCAGAAATGAAAGTAACTTTAGAATTCCTAATACCTGATCCTATTGTTTCATACTTCCATCCAATCATCCATCCATCCATCCATCCATCCATCCATCCATCCATCCATCCATTTATTCAATATTTATTGAACCTCTGAACTTGAATTACAGATACAAGATGCAGCCTTTGAGAACCTCATTGTGTAATTGGAGGACAGACATGAAAAAATTCAGTAATACAATACATCCTATTTTAATAGCCATACAAAAAAGCGGTCCTGGAACACAGCCTAGACAGTAACTTAAACTACAAATGGAGGCTCTGAGAGGTGACATTAAAGAAGATTATGAAAGGTGAAGAGTTAAAGTCATTGTGAAAACAAAGACAATTGAGGAGATTGTAGAGGGAAAGGTATGGAGACATGAAAGAAGTGGGGTGGGGTTGGGGCAATTGTGAAGAGGCTGAAAATGTTCTCTTTGGTCAGTTGGTACCCAATTTGTCTGGCTATAGTGAAGAGATTCTAAAGCCAGAGGGACTGAATGCTTCAGTGTCTTGTAGAAGATAATGGTGGAACCATGATGAGAATCAAATTCTTCTACTTTTCATGAATTTCTTTCTACAAATACATCAAATCTCGCTATTTCATCTTAATGAGAAGGGTTTGATTAGATAATCAAACTCAAGTTCCTTTCTTTCTTTTAGCAAATGCACTCCTAAAATGTCACTTAGATCATCAATAGCAGTTTCTTTCTGTTCTTATTATTTTTTGTTGTAAACACACACTCTAATTATTTTTTGTTGTAAACACACACGCAATGTTGTAAACACATTATGTATTGTAAACACATTATGTGTTGTAAACACATACAGAAAACCATCCTAGGCAAATGTATAACTTAATGAACTATTTTAAGTCAAGCATCCTTATAACACTCAGGTTAAGAAATAGAATTTTTTCTAGTCACTTCAGAAGTCCTCCTATAATGCTCCATCCCAATGACAATCTCCTCTTTTACTTCAAAATTAGTCACTATTTGGACTTTTATAGTAACCACTTCCTTGAATTTATAGTTTTGTTACCCAAATGTGCATCTCTAGATACTATGGTTTAGACTTGCCCGTTTATTTTTAACTTGACATGTCTTTTCAATCTTTTTTAATCCATAGGTCCCCCTTCTGTCCTTTCATTTCCTTATTACTTACCTATCAAGGAATTTGGGTCATTTAACCTATAGGATTTTCCACAGACTGGGTTTTGCTACTGGCATACTCATGGGGCAGTTTAACATATTACTCTCTCCTCTCTACTTCTTGAAAACTGATGGCTAGATCCAGAGGTTTGATCAGATTCATGTTTGATCTCTTTGGCAAGGTTCTAGGCAGCATTGTGTTATTTCATCAAAAATTGTTTGGTTTTTGTTCCTTTTTGATGTTAGCAGCAGTTCATGCTCAATGCTGTTCATTCATTAGGGATTATAACATGGTGTTATGCGTATACTATTACTTCATCTAATTCTGTGATATTGTTCATGAATATTACCTGGATCAGGATTTTAAAAGATGATTCACCTTATCTACTATTTGGTCATCAGTGATAGAGTACTTTCATTGTATTTATTCTGTATTAAAATAAGTTGGTTCTCTTTCATCTTTAGAAGGTAACCAATTCATTTTTTAAGGTATTATTATGAATTATCATGGATTTCAAATAACATTTAAATGTATATTAGATGGTTTTTAATTCATTACAACTCTTACCTTTATTGAAGTTTAAATTATTTCATCTTTGGCATTATGAGTGCTTTTGACATGACCCTAGTAGTTTCAGATTCCAACATTCCATTTGGTATGTTAAGATGTTTCAGAGTTATCTTATATATTTCCTAACCCTGACCTGGAATCAGCTATGATTTCAAGAAATCTGGCAATAGACATTCTTATTGCTACTGAGGTGTACATGCACACACACACACACACGTACATATACTGTATGCATATACATATACACATATATGCTCCCAGAATATACATTGCAGAGACATACAAATATATACTATATCATACCATGCAAATATTTTATAATCATATAGTATATAATATATTATTATACATCATGTATGTCATATAAATATAAATTATTGGAATAAAATAATATAAATAAATATAAATACATAAACATTAAGTACTTATAAATTCCTACCAAAATTTCAAATTTAAATTTAGAAATATAGTGGTTTTACTTAACTTCTCCTATACTGTATCATTATCTCCTTCAATCCACACCAAGAATTCCAGTTCTCAGAGACACAGGGAATAATGGAATCAGAAAATCACTGTAATTATGTGTTATCCCGCTTTACACGTTCAATAGTGTCAGAATTACAATATTAATATTACCACTCCTCATCGTGAGATACCATCCTTGAAAGGAGTCCTGCCCATCAGTTTCCAGTGTTCGCAGCAGCTACATTGTTCCAGCTCTTTAGGTTTCCTCAAGCCCCTTGTACTCATGTATTATTAGATGAGAGAAACCTTATAAGCCTCTGCCACTATTCTCAGATTGGTTTGCCATGACTTCCAATGAGTATCTTCTGACTGTGTTGAGGTTCTCTAGTTCTCAGTCCTTCAGAGCTTCCTCAGTCCTTCCTCTGCTTCTTCCTGTACTGACGTTGGTAGTATGTACGTCTTGTGGCTACTGGTAGCTTGTCTTCACCTGCATGTATTTTGGTATTCCTAACATGTGGACACCTTGTTACCTGGTTTTGTTGTAAATGTGGTCCATGAGCTTTCGATTTGGCTCTCTAGCTGCTCTGACTGTTTTAATGTGACCAGTTGTAGATAGACAAAGACTATGCTGCCACCTCCATTGCCAGACCCACTTCCCAATTCCTTTGGAGAACAAATTATTTGAAACTCTTCATAAATTTATCTGCTAGAGGAACAACTGTCTTGCTTTAGTTTGAGCGAAGTACCTAGGCTTTCATCAAGAGTTGGCTTGAAGTAAAAGGTCGATGACAATGCAAGTCTTCCATCAGTTCTGGGTGGAGCACACAATATCTGACTTTTAATTTTATTTGTAACTACATATTAAGATACCTCCCTGCTCAAAGTGCTACTATTGACACAATACATACTGATTGATTCATTGGTTAGCCATAGACTTTGTAGATTTTGCTTTTCATTGATTAGAACTTTAAGATAAATATGAGATTTATTTAAGGTATAAGTTTGGTTTTAATGTAAATTTCAGCTGAATTTGTATATAGAAGTAAATAAATGAAGTACCTATCATCTAATATAACTATTAACTGTAAAATTCAGAGTTAAAAGCATCACTCCAGATCCTCTAATATATGTAAGGCTTCTCAACTCAACATTTGAGATTTCTGACTGAATAATTCTTTCTTGTGGGACTTATGCTGTGTATTATAGGACGTTTAGCAGCATCCCTGGCTTTAACCTCTCGCACTGCCAGTTGTAACAGTCAAAAAGAGCTCCAGATATTACCAAATGTCTCCTGGAGAATGGGTTGCCCTCAATTCAGAACCACTCCTCTAACATTTCTCTCACTCTATAGTAGAGAAACAGGCAGAGAGAGAAACACTGATTTATACAGTCCACAGAAATACATCAAAACTGCTCCTTAGACTTTCCTGGAGGACATAACCACAAAACATGGGTAATTATGCTTAGTTATACAGTATCTTTTTTTTTTTTTAGGTGCATGGTTCCGTGACTCGAACCCGGGTTTCCTGCATGGAAGGTGAGCATTCTATCACTGAACCACCTGTGCACCCATAGCCTTATACATTACCTTTTTTTTTTTTTTTTTTGCGTGGGCAGGTACCAGGAATCAAACCCAGGTTTCCAGCATGGCAGGTGTGAACTCTGCCAGTGAGCCACTGTGGTCCACCCTGTGCATTATCTTTTGAAAGTGAATATTAAAAGGTTTTAGAAATGAGGATAAAGATCTTTTAACCAAATTATTATTTAGATGGTCTGTAGTGTGTATATTTATTGCAAGAAGAAAAAATGCTCATTTTTGGCTCTTGGATGCAGACTGAAAAACTCCACAGTCATATCTTTGAAATTTGGGTGGAGAAAATTGGAAAATAGGATACTGAGGGTTTGTTGATGTCTAGTAAGTGAATTATTTTGGGATTGCCTTCTCTTGGACTTTTCCTTGATAGAGCTGACCAAGAAGGAGAAAAACTTATAATGGTAAGCATTCACCTTTACTAGAGATTGTTGGGAAACAGCCAAACGGGAGCAGGAACACAGTGCTGCAAACATCACTTCAACTAGTGGGAAAAATCCTAAGTCTAGTTTAGTAATGCCTTCTCTATCTCCATCTACTGGAGATTTAGGACAATATATTGTTTCAAACTCTTTATCATCTTTTAAAAGACTGGCAGAAATTGTATGTAATCTATCTATCCAAACCTCTCTATCTCTATCATCTATCTAGATCCATCTAGCCACAGAGAGAGAGAAGTAAAGCAAATAAAAGCACAGTGTACACTAAAAAGTTCAGCATAGGTTCATTCCTAAACATTTTTTAATGTTAGAATCAATGACTCTTATTGATTATCATTACTTCCAAATATCATTATTTCACTTCCCAAAGCAGGAAGCATTCACTTGAATTGTTCAGGAGGCACTGAAAGGGCCATTTTGAGAAAAAAAAGAAAAGGAAGGAAAACCATAGAGCCATTTGTCCCTTGGTGTGGTTATACTTCATTAATAGGCATAGAACCCACATCAGCATTTTGAGGCTGTGAAACTAAGAAACTAAATCTTTTCAAATGTCCATGTCAAATACTGTGTTCAGGTGCCCTTTTAGGGCTTCCATTGAGTTACAAAAACTGATTTTATTTCATTGAATTTGTCTCGCAATGCTGTCCTGATGAATATATGGGAGAGTGAAAAATAGGGCAATGTTCTGTGCTTTCATTTATGGTGTTTAATTTCAAGCCTAGTTCCTCTATGCATTTGGGAGATTCTTAGAAGATTCTAAGATTCTTAGTATGTACAGTTGTGTGCATTTTAGCAAACTTTAAACTTCAGAGATTAATTATACTCTACTGCTCTGCAGAATGCTAACTGCTGCATGCATAATAATGAAGAATTGAGAAGAGGGGAAGGAGAGAAGCTCCTGTATGGCAATTATGCCTGGGAAAGAGGCTTTAGCTTTCATCAAGTTTATTGATAATCCTGGATCTTCATATGGAAATGTGACTCATTTCTCTGGGTTTCCTACCACATGCATTTCAGAATATTAAAAAAAGGGGGAAAAAAAGAAGCATACATTCCTCTCTTACATCCTACCCCCGATGGAAATCAGTTTAAGATGATTGATGTTGAAAAATTCGAGGGGATACTTTAATGAGGGTTGATTTTTGTATGGTGAAGAAAAGTGAAGAAAGAGAAGAGTATATCTATATTTTCACTTTCTGAAGGGAAATTTACCCAGGTTTTTTACCATGTTATAACATCCTTAATTGAAAGAATAATGTGTTTGAGAAAGTGCTTTGGGATTCAAAAAGTGCTGGTCAAATATTAGCATATACAGATAAAGATGATTATTTTTAATACAACCTGAGTTTCCCCAACTATCACTTATATAAAATATCTATGAGCCCTCCTCTACAGTAACTGCACAAAATTTATTTGCTTTAGCTCGCTAAAAACTTTGATGCCCTTTCACCTTCCATACACATATTAAAAATGACAAAACCTATGGATCTCTACCCAGGAACTGCTCTCATGCTCAGTTTGTCAAGGACCATCACCAGCTGCCCTTTGATATCTTTGTCTTCTCCTATTTGTGTGCTTGTTTCCCCCATTAGCTTTTGAGCTTCTGTCGGTCCAGGACATCCTTGATTCATGTTGGTCCCTCCACAATCACCTAGCACAGTACTTGACTTATCCTAGGTGACCAGTAAATTCTCATTAAATGTAATTAATGACTTCTGCTTTGGCATCCACCATGCTGGTGATACCATCTGGGAATATTATTAGCAGACGGCTGATACCTACATCTCAGTTGCTAATGATGCAAAAGTTCTTCCATAGAATTTAGTCCTGTTTGGAGAATTGGGGGGGGGGGGGTAGTGAATGAGCTCTAATATTCCTTGCAACCCTAGAGACTTTGCAGCATATTTTTTTTAAACCTGAGCCTTGGGCTTAGACAGACCAGAGTGTGACCCTTGATTCTGTTACCTGGTTGCAGTCTTGTCTTAGGAAAGTGACTTAACTTTCAATATCTGAATTGGAGGTGCTCAATAAATGTACATTGCATGATTAATGAACTTATGACCTGTAAACCTCATTTTTATTATCTCTAAAATGGGGGCAATAATATATACCTCACAGTGCTGTTTAGTACCCTGTCTGGTAAACAAAGGAAGTTAGAAAATTACTTTGATCTCTTACAGACATACTTTTGGATATTCATCTGTCATTTTTTCCCCTCTACTTTGACTGTAATTTTCTGAACTATTTACATCTATCTATAAATTATTTTTTTAAAAAAGAAAATAAAACACCTTAGTTTAATTTCAAGAGTTTAGCATAAAGTAGAGAATGCAGGTCACATTTTATATTTTATAAACACAAAATGTTGTAGCATAAATACAAAATAAAGAAGAAAGATACAGCAGTTAGCTTTCATCAAGGGTGAAAACATTATGTAAACTTTTAGCCTAAAAGGCTGCTTTCTGAAGAGTTGCCCTGCAGATCTATCCAATCTGAGAATTCTTTATAGATTTCATTTATTGAAAGACTCTCTATAGTCAATTTATCATTCACTTTCATGCCTCCACACGGGAAGTAGCAGGTGAATGCCTGTAGGAGTACAACTTATTGTCTGCTCCTCCACTCAGAAGTAACCCCATGTCTGTCCAATCTACAGAACTTTTGTCTTCATGAGCAGCCAGATCAGAGAGAAGAGCCTTACATCTTCTTGTAGCCCACAGTTTGACAACGTTATCTAAAGACCCTGAGATCAGCTGCTGTTCATGGGTAGGACACCTTTTTACAGATGTAACCCCACCTATATGTGAAGTCAGGGACAGTGATACCAAAGAACCATCTTCAGTTCGGAGGTCCATAGTGTGATGTGCCTATCTGTACTTCCAGATGTTAAATGTTTGCAAAGTGGAAAATAGGAGATACAATTAAATACTTTATTCCCTGTCAAAGTTGACTCAAGACTGCCAGTCTCAACATCCCACACTCTAATTGTGTGGTCCCAAGATGCAGTATAGTTTTCTTCAGCATCTGACCACAGGACTGAGGAAATTCTTCCTTGTGGCCAGAGAGGGTCACAATGGGAACCCTGGTTAGTCCCAATTGCTCTATTTTCTGTTTCTTGTTTGGTCAATTAGTAGATTCTTCCATTTCATTTTCTTCATTTATGGGGACTGAAGACCAGATCTTTAGCATCTTATCCTAGGAGCCACTGCAAAATTTAGTTCCTGTGCTATCAGCAGCTATAGATTCCACACTTCCAGTATGACCTCTGCAGCAGTGTAGGGCTTTCACTTTGTTTCCTTCTCCATTCCACTCCCATAAGAGAACGGTCTGATCTATAGAGGCACTCAGTAGTAAGCAAGACAAACTGTCTTATTTCACCCAGACCACATCTTTTACAACATCTGCATGTCCCACAATGGTCATTATTGACCTTCCTTCCAAGGACCATATTTGAGAAGTTTTGTCATAAGAGCCAGTCAAGATCCATTCCTCTATTCCTTTAATAGAACTGACTCAGTCATCATGGAACATGCATTGCTCTGGCTGAGGTGCACAGTACTTCTCCACATAGTCTATTTCCACAACCTCTTCTCATGAGATGTTCTCCAATTCCATGCGTTTGACCAATGGCATTTGCAGGAACTGGCCCTTGATAAGGAAATCAAATTCCACATATTTGTGGAACTCATTTTTGGCCTCCAGCAATTTATTGATACTGTTACTAAGGTCAGTAATTTCAGAGGCAGCAGGAACTGAGAAGGGATCATTATCAATTGCATGTTGTTGTCAGTGTAGAAGGATGTCTGAAGCCAAGCCATGGCAGAGATGAGTATGCACAAACCTGCCCAACAGAAACCTATGTGTAATAGTCAAAGAATTGGCCCTTCAGTCTCTTGGAATTACAAAAAGAGGAAGCTCAACATTAGATTGTACAGGTAAGAGAGAAACTGCTATTGAAGTCTGGCTTCCACTTTCTTTCCTTGGGTCTCTGCAGCAGATAGGACCATGAGGCCACTCTTACATAGAGGCCCGGCCTACCTATATATTAATTTTGAAGAAAGGAACACCTGGTGTTATATTAATACTGCTTTTCATGCTTCTGACACATTCCTATTGTTTGTTTAATTTTACCTTCAGAGCAACCATCTGAGTCAATTAAAATGATCATCCGCATTTTTTCCCTCATTTTTAATTACTATATTAGCCAGGGATCTCTAGAGAAAAAAAACCAACCAACAAAACACACACATGCACAAATTTATTTATAAAATGCATTATAAGGCTTTGATTCATGCAATTAAGTGGACTGGAAAGTCCAAATTCTGTATGGCAGGTCAGAGACTAGAAATTATTCCTGTAAAGATTATGTTGAAGTCTTGAGTCTGTATTCTTTAGGCTGAAAACTCAGGAAGGAGTGGAGGCTATAGTCTTGAGGCAGAATTCCTTCTGATCCTTGAATCCTCAGTTCTCAAAATCTCTAAGTGAGATGGCCAAGTGATGAGGCATACCCCACCTTATTGGCCCAACCGCATCACTGAGAGTAATCTCCTTTACTTAAAAGCCAACTGATAGTAGATATTAATACAATCAACGAAATATCTTCAAGCAACAAGTAGGTTAATGTTTGAGCAAACAACTGAACATCATAACCTAACCAAGTTTTCACAAAAAATTAACCATTGCAACGACATGTATTGTTTCCTTTCTAATTTTAAAATGTATGTTTATTTTACACAACTGGAAAATGCTTAAATGCATAAAGTAAAAGCTAACAAATTTTCCATAATCCCTATGCATGCCCCTGAGATAACCATCCACATTTTGCATACCAGAAAGCTGAGACTCAGATAGAATTTGACTGAGCTGAAGTTATAACAGTAACCAAAGCATGGGCAGAGC
This sequence comes from Tamandua tetradactyla, assembly GCF_023851605.1. Lineage (NCBI taxonomy): Eukaryota > Metazoa > Chordata > Mammalia > Pilosa > Myrmecophagidae > Tamandua > Tamandua tetradactyla. The sequence goes on along the minus strand of NC_135350.1, from coordinate 43,585,685 downwards.
AGACCTTCTAATAATCTGGTAACTTTTGTCCATTGCCCTATTATTTTCTCAGTGATTGGGATTTCCAAAATGAACTGGGCATTTATTTATTCATCTCTGCATTCCAGCGTGTTATTTTTTTCCTTTCATATTGAGATTTTGTCTGAAGATGAGCACACAGACATTATGAACTATTTGTACACAATTCTTAATGTATGTACTGAAAATCAAAAAAGCCATGTAGTTGTAATTATTTTCTAAAGTTATTCGAGTGACTTTTCAGTTTAAAATTTGGAGGCAAGTTTTCCCCACAAAGATAACAAGTACCACTATTTTCAAATGTTGACAAGCCGTTACATCATTGTCCCACTAATTCACAATTTAGTATCATACATACCACCTACATTTCCAATCCTTCCCAGCATAAAACAAAATTATTAGGAAAGCTGGGCTACCATGACCAAGCATGTTACAGAGTGCACACCGTTTTGACAGGAGAGCCAAGATTAGGGAGCAGTTTTAAGAAATAATTCTACATAAAAAAAAATGGGAACAGAAGAAATTTAAAATGTTCAACATGTATTAAACGAATGACTGTGACTTTAAATCATCATTTAGTATGTGTTGTATTACAGGGTATAAAAACTGCCACACACCCACTCTATGGAATGTTAAGTTGGCATTAAGACAGTCAAAGCTTCCCATATGTCAATATCCCACTAGTTTCTGGTTGTATCAAAAAATATACAACCAGCAAATGATTTTCCCTTTTATAAAAAGCATTTATGTGTTTAAAAATGGGACAAGATATGATTTCAATCCCCTCATTAAAAATGATTCTTCTACAGCTACTAAAAAACTTGCATTTACAAACTAGTTGATAAAAATATTCTTCCAGATTGTACAAGAAGGGAGAAACAGGGATGACTGATAAGATGTGGTATACAACATTAATCAGGCTTAGGGTCTGTCATGGCCAGGTTTATGTGTCAACTTGACCAGGTGTAGGTACCTGTTTACCTTGTCAGGCAAGCGCTGGCTTGTCTGTTTCTATGAGGATGTTTCATGGACTTAAATCATGACCACACTGGCAGCATCCACAGCTGATTGCCAGCTAAGGGGAGTGTCTTCTGCAATGAGTGATTCTTAATCTAGTCACTGGAAGGCTTTTAAGGAAGACTCAGAAGAGACCATCACTCTTCCTGTTTCAGCCAGCCATCCTCTCCTGAGTTTGTTGACAACCTTCATTGGAGCTGCCAGTTCATGGCCTGCCCTACAGACCTTGGACTCTACATCCTCACAGTTATGTGAGACACTTTTATAAATTTTATATTTACAGATATCTCCTCCTGCTGATTCTGTTTCTCTAGAGAACTCTAGCTAATACAGCTTGTTACCAGGAGTGGTTCTTATGAAAACAGAATATTAAAAATGGGTTTTTATGAGTGGTTTTTTATTCTGATTGGATTCAAAGACACTAAAGACTCTGTTTCCCATGATCAGAATGACACTGCCAATCCATGAGCAAAAAAGATAATTAAAATATCACCATTGGATTCTTCTGATGCTTTGCTTATATGAAGCTAGGCTCTTGGGGATAATGTTTTTGACATCTTTACAGAGTTTTGTGGAATTAGGAGGTATAGAGATGTTGGCTGCCTGTTGTTAGATAGGCTGTATACATTGATGAGGGAAAGGGATGAGCTGAAGGCTTCAAATGAGAAGCTTATGCACTGTGTTACAGATATAAAAGTTTTTATGAGCACCCTGAAGGAAAATCTTATTTCCTATAGCTACAGACTTGAACTCTCTGAAAGTCATACTTGGAGTCTCATTGTTAGGGTAGCAACTTTACAAAGTAAACTGCAATTCAAACTTGTCTGGTGTCTGCTGGTAAAGTGAGGGCATTGATTGGAAAGGAGTGGGATTCTGAAAAAAGGGATGGTGACATATAGATTGATAGTGATGGCGGGAAGCATTGCCCTGAAGCAAATGGCTTGGAAGGTACTTGTAATTCTTTTCATGACCCACTCCCATGATCCCTCATTTCTTCCAGACCTATAACTAAGCTAAAGTTCCAACAGGCCCCAAAAGGTAAGGTACAAAGTGTCACCCATGAGGAGGTACACTATACTTCAAAAGAACTGCATGAGTTTTCCAATTTATATAGACGGAAATCAGGGGAATAAATGTGGCAATGGATTTTAAGGGTGTGGAATAATGGTGGGAGGAATGTAAAGCTGGTTCAGGCTGAATTTATTGATATGGGCCCACTAAGCAGAGATTCTGCATTCAATGCTATAGCTCTAGAGGTTAGAAAAGGCATTAACAGTTTGTTTGGATGTTTGGCTGAAACATGCTTCAAAAGCTGGCTGACATTACTGAGGTTGAAATGCCAGAACTACCTTGGTATAATGTAGATGAGGGGATCCAATGGCTTAGAGAGATTGGAATGTTAGAGTAGATTTATCATGGAAATCCTGCTCATACATCCCTGGAATGTCTGGAGGATGCACCTTTTACCAGAAGTGTGAGAAATAAATTTGTGAGACTAGTTTCATCATCCCTGGAAACTCTGTAGTTGCCCTTCTCTGTAGGTCAGATAATACTGTGGGAACAGCTGTCACTGAGCTGGAACCCTTAAACACAATGGGGATGATTGGATCCCAAGTTGGCAGAAGCCAGGAGGCAGAACTTAATCCCCCAAGACAAGATGGGCATGACTATCATAATGGACAGCAGACTCAAAGCAGGTGTCAAAATAATTTGACTTGTGGAGATTTGTGGCATTGGCTAGCAGATTGTGGGGTACCTAGAAGTACAATAGATGGACAGTTTACTAAATACTTGTTTGAGCTGTATAAGCAAAAGAGTTCTAGGTCAAGTGAACAGAAGTCTAACTTGAATTACAAAAACAAAGAGTCATGGCCCATTAATCAATATCCAGACTTGAGACAATTTACAGACCCAGAGCCCTTGAATGAGGGGCAGGCCAGGCCCCTTTGGGGAGGACCCTGTTACACTGTCACAGATTTATACTGTTAATCTTTCTCCAAGCCTTCCCCAAGGAGACCTACAGCCTTTTACCAGGGTAACTGTGCACTGGGGAAAAGGAAATGATCAGATATTTTGGGGATTATTAGACACTGGTTCAGAAGTAACATTAATTCCAAGGGACCCAAAACATCACTATGGTCTACCAGTGAGAGTGGGGGCTTATGGAGGTCAGGTGATAGATGGATTTTTAGCTCAGGTCCATCTCACAGTGGGTCCAGTGGCCCTGGACCCATTCTATAGTTATTCCCCCAGTTCCAGAATGCATTAATTGGAGCAGACATACTGAGCAACTGGCAGAATCCCCACACTGGCTCTCTAGCTCATGGAGTGAGGGCTATTACAGAAGGAAAGGCTAAGTGGAAAACACTAGACCTGCCCCTACCCAGGAAAATAGTAAATCAGAAGCAATGCCAATTCCTGGAGGGATGGAGAGATTAGTGCCACTCTTAAGGACTTGAAGAATGCAGGGGTGATGATTCCCACCACATTTCCATTCAATTCTCCTATTTGGCCTGTACGGAAAACAGATGGGTCCTGTAGGATGACAGTGGATTATTGTAAACTCAACCAGGAGGTGACTCCAACTGCAGCTGCTGTTCCAGATGTGGTATCATTGCTTGAACAAATCAATGCGTCCTTAACTACCTGGTATGCAGCTATTGATCTGGCCAATGCTTTTTTTCTCAATAGCTGTTAGTAAGGACCACCAGAAACAGTTTTCTTTGAGCTGGCAAGGTCAGCAATATACTTTCACTGTCCTACCTCAGGGGTATATCAACTCTCCAGCCCTATGTCATAATCTTGTCTGCAGAGACCTTGATCATTTCCCCTTCCCACAAGACATCACACTAGTCCATTATATTGATGATATCATGTTGATTAGACTTAGTGAGCATGAGGTAGCAACTGTTCTAGACTTATTGGTAAGGCATTTGTGTGTCAGAGGATGGAAGATAAATATAAGAGCCTTCCACCTCAGTGAAATTTCTAGGTGTCTCAGTGGTGTGAAACATGTCAAGATATCCCTTCTAAGGTGAAGGATAAGTTGCTGCATCTAGCCCCTCCTATGACCAAAAAAGAGGGACAATGACTATTTAGTCTCTTTGGATTTTAGTGACTACTTATTCTTCATTTGAGTGTGCTATTCCAACCCATTTATAGAATGACCAGAAAAGCAGCTAGTTTTGAGTGGGGACCTGAACAAGAGGAGGTTCTGTGACAGGCCCAGGCTTCTGTACAAGCTGTTCTGCCACTTGTACCATACGATCCAGCAGATCCAATGGTGCTGGAAGTATCAGCGACAAATAGAGATGCTGTCTGGAGCCTTCAGCAGGCTCCTATAGGAGAATCACAATGCAGAACCTTAGGATTTTGGAGCAAAGTCTTACCATCTGCTGTGGATAACTGTTCCCCTTTTGAGAAATAGCTTTTGGCCTGCTACCGGGCCTTAGTAGAGACTGAATGTTTGACTATGGGTCACCAAGTTACCATGAGACCTGAGTTGCCTATCATGAGCTGGGTGTTGTCTGATTCACCAAGCCATAAAGTTGGGTGTGCACAGCAGAACTCCATTATAAAATGGAAATGGTATTTATGAAATAGAGCCAGAGCAGGTCCTGAAGGCACAAGTAGTTACATGAGGAAGTGGCCCAAATGCCCATGGTTTGCACTCCTGCCACATTATTTTCTCCTTCTCAGACCAGAGCTATGGCCCCTTGGGAAGTTCCTTACAGTGAAATGACTGAGGAAGAGAAAACTTGGGTCTGGTTTACAGATGGCTCAGCATGATGTGCAGATATCACCTGAAGGTGGAGAGTTACAGTACTCCAACTTGTTTCTGGGATGTCACTGAAGGACAGTGGTGAGGGGAAATCCTCCCAGTGGGCAGAATTTTGAGCAGTGCACCTGGTTGTTTATTTTGCTTGGAAGAAAAACTGGCCAGAAGTGTGTTTGTATACTGAGTCATAGGCTGCTGCTAATGGTTTGTCTTGGAAAAAGCATGATTGAAAAACTGGTGACAAAGATATTTAGGGAAGAGGTATGTGAATAGACCCTTTGGAATGGACTAAAAAACGTGAAGATATCTGTGTCCCATGTGAATGCACACCAGAGGGTGACTTCAGCAGGGGAAGGTTTTAATAATCAAGTGGATAAAATGACCTGTTCTGTGGATACCAGTCAGCCTCTTTCTCCAGCAGCTCCTGTCATTGGGCTCATAAACAAAATAGTCATGGTGGTAGGGATGGAGGTTATGCTTGGGCTCAATAACATTCCATTCACCAAGGCTGACCTGGCTACAACCACTGCTGAGTGCTCAATCTGCCAGTAGCAGGGATCCACACTCAGCCCCCCATATGGAAACATTCCCCAAGGTGATCAGCCCACTACGTAGTGACAGGTTGATTACATTGGACCACTTCCATCATGGAAGAGGCAGTGATTTGTTCTAACTGGAATAGACACATATTCTGGATATGGGTTTGCTTTCCCTGCACTCAATGCTTCTGCCAAAACTACCATATGTGGACTTAAAGAATGCCTTTTTATCCATCCTCATGGTATTCCACACAGCATTGTTTCTGATCAAGGAATCTACATCTCAGCAAAAGAAGTGTGAGAATGGGCACATGCTCATGGAACTCTCTGGTCTTACTATGTTCCCCATCATCCAGAGGCAGCTGGACTGATTGAATGGTAGAATGGCCTTTTGAAAACTCAATTATAGTGCCAACTAGGTGGCAATTCCTTGCAGAGCTGGGGTGATGTTCTCCATGAAGCTGTGCATGCTCTGAATCAGCGTCCACTATAAGGTGCTGTTTTTCCCATAACCTGTATTCATGGGTCCAGGAACCAATAGGTGGAAATGAGAGTGGCACCACTCACTTTTATCCCTAATGATCCACTAGGAAAATTTTTGCTTCCTATCCCTGTGACCTTGAGCTCTGCTGGTCTACAGGTTTTAGTTCCAGAAGGGAGAGTACTTCCACCAGGAAAAACAACAATAATTCCCCTGAACTGGCATCTAAAACTGCCACCTGGGTACTTTGGGCCACTTATGCCACTGGATCAACAAACCAATAGGGGGATTACTTTACTGGGGTGATTAACCCTGACTATTAGGGGAAAATAGGGCTTCAGCTACACAATCCACTAAGATGTCTCCTAGTACTACTATATCCTGTGATTAAAATCAATGGAAAACTGCAACAACCCAATCCAAGCAAGACTACCAATGACTCTGAAACTTTAGGTCACCCCACCAGGCAAAGAACCACAGCCCACTGAAGTGCTTGCTGAGGGTAAAGAGAACATGGAATAGGTAATGGAATAAAGCAGTGGTAAATATGAACATGCAATCAGTTACAGAAACATACAGTGGTATGAATATTTCTTCCTTGCTTTGTAATTAATATCTGTGTATTTATACATAAATCAAATATGTTTTCCTCTTTATTTTATACCCTTTATCATATAACATAAGCTGTTTTGCTCATGTTATAGTATTTAAGTTGTAAGATATCAAGTTTAAGAGTGACTATTACCTGAGGACTTGCACCCTATTCTGGAGAGATTTAATGTCCCTGTTACACACAGGACAGTTGAGTATTGTTAGGCAAGGAAAAAATGTGTCTGGTATTGTTTTTTATTTAGAGATTAAGTATGGTTTAAGGTGATGTGTATCGCTTCCAAGTTGACAAGGGGTAGACTGTCATGGTAGTACTAACCACAATTTTGGGTGGCTTTTGAAATAAGTTGCCCTACTATTGGGCTAAGAATGTGTCAAAGAGTCCCATACCACTGATTAGGGGCACTATGAAGAATGGCATCCTTTATGCCTTTTGTGAAGGTTTCATTATCTGGTACAACAAAATTAGCAGCATAAATGGTATGCCTCATTTCCAGTCCCTTCAGTACATCATGCAATTTACTTAGTGTATTCCAGTGGGAAACAGCATGTGGTACATCTTCCTCATTGGGTCAAGTTTCTCTACATTGAGTTATAAGCCAATTTAGCAATGAATTGGATTCTGGCCTGGAGGTCAGAGTAGATATATGTTGGCAAAGGGAGAGATGCAGTAATTGAGGCTAATTTGCTTATTTTTTTCATGAAAGTAACATTCCCTCCACATTCATGTCTCAAAGACATAGTAGCCAATTTGGCAATTCAGTGGTGGTATAGTCTTACATGGTAACTAAGATCTTTTGGTTGAGGGTGGGGGTGCTGGGGCAGCCACAGCAGCAGTGGCACCTTCAGTGTCATTTTCCCCCACTAAGGGGTGAGGGCATTAAATATGTTCTGAACTAACATTTTGTTGGACCAGAGGACAAACAAGCTCCCTTTCCTCATTTTCAGTTTCCAAGTCAGACTAGCTCATCATCATCTGAAGAGGGATCAACCATGTTCAAATTTTATGATCCCAGTGAGGGGAAATCAGGACACCCTTGGGCAGTCTACACCCTCCTATTTTACTGTACCAGCGTGCCAATATTTCTCGTCTACATGGCATAGACTTTCATTCAATGCATCCTTCAAATCTGTTTGGACTATACACGAGTCCTTTTCTAACTTGAATTCTTCTTTCAGGCAGCAAACCACAGCTTGAGTAGCCAGGGCCTCTTCCATGGTCAAATGTGCAGCTCCTAACAGGGGCTCAGATTTTTTTTATGAAATTCTGACTGTCCTGCAGCCTGCTGCAGGAGTAATAATAGTCCAGCCTGGGAGGCTTGGACATCCTCATACTCCCTCAGTGGTCCCCACTCATCTAGCAGGGTAGCCATCTCTCTCCACATAGATGTTGCAGGCGATCACAGGATTCCCCCCAGAGAGTCTCACTTCCCACTGTTCATGTCTTTTATGGCCAGTGGCTCTTCGGTCTCCTGCCTGGTTCACCAAATGTTCTAACCCAACTTAGCACCAAGACCAAAAATGTACACTCACAGAGTGTACTATCCCATGAGTTTAATTAAGGACATACGAACAGGAAAAGATTCTGCCCAGTGGTGGCTGGTTGAGAAATGAAAGTCCATGCTCCATGCAAGAGAGAGAGTGAAGCATGCCATCAGAGCTGCTTATAAAGGTTTCATTCCATAGGGTGTGACAGCAGAGTTCCAGCCAGGTCTTGTGAGATTTGATTAAGGGACAGAAGTTTTAATGACATTCTTTCCCACCAAGGGGGGTCTGTTGACCTTTAATGTCTGTCCCAATCATGTAGGTGGTTGCATTTTGGAGGAGGTGAAGGTTTTCTTTCATCTAATTTCTTAAAGAAACTCGACAAGTTGGACATTCAATGAACAAACAGGAAGTAGTAAAATGGACAATTTCCTCATCAGTAGCTTTAGTGTGACTGGGAATGGTTCTCTATCCGTCTCCTCCCATCCTCTTAGTTTTCTGAAGGAGCAGTCAAGGTGTAAGGACTTATTATTTGCCTAGAATCACATGTAACTGCAGGGTCTCCTTTGCAAGCCATGTTAAAGCTCAGGGCCTTCCAGAAAGCAAGAGAGAGGGTTTTCTCAGCCATTTCTCCTATCTGACCCTAAAATCTTGGCCCTGTAGCTCAGTGGCTTGTAGATATTTTGGACCTGCCCTGCAGTGGGAAATATGTTTTGCATTGCCACCCAACACACACACACACACACACACACACCCCTTATGCAAAAACTTCCAAAATAGTATTTTCCTATTTTATGAGTTAGGAACGCTCATATACATTTTATTTCATTTTATTCAATTCAACTCCATTTTTAATTGCTACTTGTTACCAAATTGCAAGTTAAGACTAATTGATCACAAGCTATAGTTTGAAAGATAATACTTTAAATCAATTTTTCTCAACCAGCCAGAATTTTCAAACTTCACACGTCTATCCCTGAATGAGCTAATGCAAAAAAAAGTCCATTGGTGTGTATAGGTGGTAAAATCTCCCTGATCCTGATGTGCCCTTCACTATCCCTTACCCATTCCAATGTAAGAAAATGTCAAGAAAAACAAAGAAAATGAAGAAAAAAGTGAGGATTTCTTCCTAAGACTTAGAGCAGAGCTGGTATTCTCTGTATAAAACATTTGCCGCCTTCTAGTACAAGAAAGTTCTGGGTTCCAATTAAAACACAAGCTTTTGGACCACCATATATCCCAGAAGCCTGAACACAGAAAATCCAAAGACAGCCTGCCCTACCTGAATTCTGAGCTTTTGCTCTTTTGCATTTTTATGAGAAGTACTTCTGATCTGTGGGACCCAGGTCCAGATGCAATAGCATGAATGTATTCATAAGTGCTAGCAATGAGGCTCAGTCAAGACTACATCCCTACTCTCATCTTGATTAGATGGTTGGTGACACATTATGGTTCTAGTCTGTCTGAGAGTTAACGTATGGGGAATCTTGTGTCAGGGTGACAGGAAATTTGTAGCATCTTGGAAGTACTGTATGTAGTGTCCATCTACAGCATGGCAGCCTGTCTGAGTGAGACTTCATTTTCACATTCAGGCTGAGATATGCAGTGTACCTCAGTTTGCTCTAGCATCTTTGTCCCTCCAAAGAGAATCATTTCGTAGTAACCCTCCTCCATATAAAAATATTATTTTCAATAATAATTGTAAAATGAAATGAAAAATAAGAGTTAGAAAAGAAATATAGATGTTGAAATCTTTTAAATTGAACTTGGTATATATAATCATGCCAATAAAAATAAAATAAAAAATTTAAAAAATTAAATATTATAGTACAAAAAGGAGAAAAATGATAGGTTATGACATTCTAATTACATTAATATAGATGTCATCAAATGAATATAGTGATGAATAGTATTGAATAATGATATTTCAGTTTCTGTTTTCAAGTCTGCAAATTTTTCAATGACATTGTCATAACTGAATTTTTTTGCAGATTCATGTTCAAAAGATAGTATGGACAGATCTTTGGGTCTCTCCTTGCATATAGTTGATTGAAAAACAGTGTTTATTCATTTCAATTTTGAAAAATTTCTTTCTTTTGAAATAATAGAATCTAAAACAGAAAAAGTCTTAGACAAAAGAATGTTTGTCAGCTATTTATAAATAATCCCATTTTGCAACAAATTCCAGAAACATCAATATTGTCCTTGTCATTCCTTCAGGACAAATTATAGTAGCTTTCGCATGTTTCTGCAGTTGAAAAATTTCCAGTAAAATATCTTCAGCAGAAAATTATCATAAATTTCTATTATATTCTGTAAAATCTTCTGTGAGTTTTTGCCTTTTACAAAAATCAGGAAATGGCTGAACAATGGTGAACATTGGCATTATTTAATCCATTATTTTAGAATGAGTGCCATAATTGATTAACTCAAGTTTCATTTCTTTATTTTTACAGCCACTGTGATATCATTGTTTCTTTCGAATCTAGTGTTTACACACAGACATATGTGCTACCACGGGGACTGGAGAAACAAAGTGTGGCCAAAGCAAGCTTGAACTAAATACGTAACTGGAATTCTCCTTGTAGAATACAATATTTATGGAAAGATAAGCAATACAAATGCAATAATTCGAAGCTTGCATACATTTTATTAAAACTCAACCCTATCTGCAGCAGTTATTTTAAACTTAGAACAAAAGAAAGTTTTTCTGGAACAAAGAGTATTTCTCAAAGAATTGTTTATAATTGCTAGGGCAAGATGACAATGCAAAAGCAGTCTAACTTCTACTTGGTTTTATTATTTAAAAATTCTCTATAGACAATGCGCTCTCCGCCTTGCCTTCACTAAGCCCCTGGGAACAGGTCTTTAGTTGAAGCGCTGACTGCTTTGTGTTCTGGTCTAATGCTCACTTACATCCGTCCTGTCCCGGACACCTCTATCTGGTAGGTTTCAGAGCTAGTCTCCGGCTTTCGCTCGGAGCCTCCCATGCCTCAGTGGAGGGTCTCTGACGTGGGACTATCTGCCGCTTCTCTCTGACAGCTAAGGAAAACCCTCAAGTTTAATCTCCAATAGCGCATTCTGCTATAAGGGTAACAAAACTTCAACATTCTTTGTCTCCAACTGAACTGGCCAGCATTGTTCTTTCTGGGGGTGGAGTAGGTGTGGAGAGAAAAACTGCTATTCCTGGAGGCCAGCCCTTTCGATGGGAAGTCCAGCATTTAGAAGTGAAAAACAAAGACTCTGCAGTCACATTCCCAGCATTGGAATCTCAGGCATGTCACAGATTTGTTGTGCAAATGTGGACGAGTCACTTCGTCTCTGTGCAGAGCATCCTTATGTGTAAAAGGGGATAGTAATAGTATCAGTCTTATAGAGATTTTTGTGAGATAGTGCATATAAAGTGCCCAAAACAGTGCCTGGCGCATGGAAAGCACTAAAACATTAAGAGTTTTATTCTTTCGTACAATGGTCATCAGGGGCATGATGGAAATAAAAAAATCATTAACGATAATTTTTTCATGGGTTTAAGGAAATACCATATATAAATTTCTGAGACCAATTTGATTCTAGTTTAAGTAAGCTGGATTTATCCCATTAGCAGTGCTTTTTAAAAGGGCTACACTATCCATACATTTTCCTAACTATAGATCCACAAAGGACTGGGTTGAGTTTGAGTTCCCACAGTAAGAGAATATGATCCTAAAGTTACCTTCAATTGTAGACAGCCAGATTCCTCGGAAAATCTATGGAAGCAGCCTGGTTATAGGGGATGACTGAAGTCTGAGGGGAGCTGGTCCTCTTTAATACTTGTAGTCACATATCGCCACCACCCAAGCCTATGCCCTTATCAGGTCTGCATTGTGGAAAATAACCTCCTGCCCCCATTTCTCTTAACTTTCTGCCTAACAATTCATCCTGGTAGCCAGTATTCTAATCATTTTCATCCTCTCCTACTTCTGTTCAAGAATCTACCAAACTTTTCTACCAATAGTGAAGTTAATGGGAAGGGTTAACAGACTGTTTCAAAGGGATTCCCTTTGTTTTAGCTTCTTAATACTTTTGCATAACTTTTAATAACTTCCAGATCTGGCTTTCCTACCACTTTACCTTATTTCCCTCACTTATCCTGTAAGACAGTCCTCTCATTGTACCTGCTTATTCTCACATCAGAGCCTTTCTTTATGCATTTTCCCCCACTTCATCACTAATACGTTTTCTCCTTAGAATAAGAGAATATAATCTCTAATTCTCCCTAACATGAGATGCAGAAACAAACTCAGAAAGCGAAATAACCTGCACAAGTTGACACGTTTAGCTTACTCCATGTCAGAGCTAATCCTAGAATTCTGATTTCTAATTTAGCGATTTTATTCTGAGCAGTTGTTGAAATTGTTTCAAAATCCAGATATGGCTAATTTCCCTTTCTTCACAGGTTTTCCTGTAACTGCTACCTACTTTTCCCTTACCTCCCAATCAAAACTGGCAACAAGAGACCTTACGTTTTTGGCAGTAAGTTTCAATGAGATTCAAATAGTATGTGGATGTGTGTATTTGTGTGTGTGTGTGTGCACGCGGGTCCATATGTGTTCTGGGGCATGTTAATTGACAGAGGTGATTTTGTTTTGAATGTACATTTAAAGGTGTGACACTTCTGTCTCTCCTTTTTGACCTGATCTCTTCAGTCTATAGACTTGCACATCACACAAATATCCTCTGCATCATTTTGGACTATCTGGCTATATAGTTTGGAATGTTGGTTTTATGATTTCTGATTGGCATTTTTCAGGAGAAGAGTCTTGTCATTGCTCTCACTTGTTTTCACTGAACGGAGGCAAGCATTGGAAGCTGATGTGTTGTCACTTCCATTTTAAGTTCAAATTAAAAGGTTTGTTTCCCACATGCCATGGTAACAGGAAATACAAAATATAAATAAGCTAATTCCAACGCAATTTTGATAGTCATAGCATTTAGATTTAATTTATACATGGGATGTGGTTATCTTTTTTATTTTTGGGGGGATGTGGTTATTTTTAATAATTTTAATTGACTGACATATTAGAGCCTCTCTTTTTTAAAAACATTTTTATTGTGAAATATAACGTGTATACAGAAAAGTGATAATTTTCAAAACACAGTTAAACAAGTAGTTATAGAGCAAATTTCAAAGTATAGTATGGTTTACAGTTTCACAATTTATTTATTTATTTCCGGCTGTTCTAATAAACTAGAAACTAAAAAGAAATATCTATACAATGATTCTGTAACCGTAATTCTTTGTTAGATCCTAACTTCACTGTTATACCTCCTCCCTACATTCACTCTCACAATATTCAGGGATATTTGGGCAATGACTAGTATCTCTAAGTTTCAGGGTTTATGTGACATATGAACTATCTGGAGGTTACAAGTTTCTGAAAAATAAACTAAATACATAAAACTTTTATAGAGTCTTAGATAGAGCCCTGGTGTTTCTTTAGGGTTTTCAGAAATACTGGTGGTGGGGGCTTGGCATTCCATGGCAATTTGTAATATCTGGTAGAGCCTCTCTTTGTCTTTTCTGAATTTAAAGATAATTTAGTGTTAAAATGAACATGAAAAGTTTCTAATCATTTAGCCAAAGACAGTGCTTTAGGAGATACATCTGTAAGGAAAGTTTCCTCATTGTGTTAGTCTGCAAGCTTCTGGAATGTAATATACCAGAACTGGAATGCTTTTTAAAAAGGAAAGCTAATAAGTTACAAGTTTACAGTTCTGAGCCTATAAAATTGTTCAAACTAAGGCATCCAGGGTAAGATACCTTAATTCAAGGAAGGCTGATAGGTCTGCAACACCTCTGTCAGTTGGGTAGTCACGTGGCTGGAATCTTCTGGTCCCTTGTTCCTGGGCTCTGTTGCTTCCAGCCTCTGTTCCTGTAGGGGTTCCTCACTTTGCTGCTCCAGGGCTGGCTTTCTTCTCTTGGCTTCCCTTGGCTCTCTCCGGGTTGTGGCTTGCCTAACGTATCATGACAATGTTTGATGGGCTCCAAGCATCTCCAAATCTCTGTGTGTTTGTTCTCTGCCTATCAACTGTCCTCTGAAGTTTCTGTCAGCTCTGGCGTTTCTGTCCTTTCTCCAAAATGTTTCCTCTTTTAAGGGACTCCAGTAAACTAAACTAATCAAGACCCACCTGGAATGGGTGGAATCACATCTCGATGGAATCAAATGCCACACCCAAAATTGGGCACGTCACATTTCTGCAGAGATAATCTAATCAAAGGATTCCACCCTGTGGTTTTGAATCAAGATAGAAAGAAATAGCTGTTCCCACAAGATTGGATCAGGACTAAAATATGGCTTTTCTAGCTGTGTAATACTTCCAAACCAGTACATCCATGGAGAATCAGTATAACAAATCTTATTTTCATGTAAACTTTCAAAAATACGGAACTCAAAATATTCTTAAGACTTTGCACATATATACTTTATTTTACAGATTAGAATTTCAAAAGTATGACTGATTTATATCACTTCTGAACCAATTCTAGAATTCCTGAAGACAAACATTTGGTGGTCTAGAATTTGACTCATCATATCTTTGTTTGGCAATAGGTAAAAAAATTAGTTGCTATAAATTCTGTTTGACTTAACCACATTTGTTTTTCCTCCCTCTACCATAGTGATAATGATCATTTAATTTGATTTAATTCTAGAAACATTTATTGAATATTTATTATACACCAGTAATTGCTGGCAATCTGGATGTTCACAATTAAATAAAATCTACTTAAAGTTGTTAGGTAAGTCAGGACTAGTACAACAAAATGTAAAAATACCTTATACAAGGCTATGATTGACAGAGAATCTGACTTTTTCTAGTAGTAAAGCTAAGGGAAGATCATGCCAGGCAGAAGGAACAGTGTGAGCCAAGTTTTTCTCAGAAAACTTAGAGTGCATAAAGAAACTGAAGAAGATGAGGCTGAAAGGTAAGACAGTGTTTTGCCTTTCTGATACCTTCCATGAACCTGCTGGAGCAATGATATTTAAAAGGAAGAGAGGTGAAATTATAGAAGAATATGATGGCATATGGGAAGAAAACTAATTTCTGATGGCCTTCCTGGGGAAGCAAATAGCTGAATTTTTGTTAATTCTGTGGGATTGACATTGAGGCTGGGGACACTGTGGTTAAGTGTTGAATAATTGTTGTGGGGGATGGGAAAGGAAGCTAGCCAATAATGAGTAAGAGGATTGGCAAATATCATTTAGCTAAAGAAGAAAATTGATAAATTTATCATATTTAAAATCAGCACAGTTATGCAAACTTTCCGTGGCAATCTTCAGCAGTCAAGATGAAGACAGGTTGGGTTGGTGTTATTGATAATTGGTCCTTTCACAGACACCTGTTTTTTGATATCACAACCTCCCCAAATGCCTGTAGTCACTCATCTTGCATCAATAGCTGTGATGAAGGCCAAAAAGTGCTGGTATCTCTTAATGGGTGGAGGTGGAAATATTTTACCAAGAACAGACACTACACCTTTTTTGACAAGAGACAAATGTTTCATTTAAATGCTGCATTTCGCATATTGGAAACTGTAATGAATTCGTGTGCACTTTTCTGACTAGTTCACAATGTCATGCCCAGGCACTGAAACACCTCAGGCTTTCCTCACAAAATTAAATTTAATGTTACACCCTCAAGTAGAATGGTGCATAAATCAAGCATTTGATTTGCATGGACTATAGCAAGCAGCTCCCTTCTGGACGAAATATAAACCCAACTCTGAATATTATGTCAGGGACAGGAACAAAGCAATCTAGGACTTCCAATAAAAGCCTGGTACCAAGTGTAATTCATACTGGTATTACACTGCTCTGTGTCAAGCCTGTTATTAAAACTCTTGTTTTAACCTCCTTTTTTCATTTCAAAAGAAAATGTTTTTCTTGACCTTTCCATATTCAGAAAACCAGTGCACAGTCAAACCAGTACTATTTATAAACTGGTGTCTACTAGTGGCAACCATGAGCATATTTATTTTCTTTCCCCATCCACTTACACCTCCCCAGCCATCAACACAGTACGGAGAGGGGTGCATATGAGTAATCAAGTGGAAAGAAACAAAACAAAGGGCATGGAATAAAATACACCATGGGAGATTAGGTAACATGGCTATTCACTAACATTCTACCACTGGCCACAGTCCCAAGAGAATGCTAAGAACAGTTTCAGAGCAGACAAGTTTAAAAAATGACTCAACAGCCAAAGTTAACGCACATTTGGATGCAGAACATGCATCCAATTCAGGAAAAGTAAGCCTAAATATGCATCATTTGGTCTTGTTTCTGGCCGCCAGCATATGTCCAGTCATACATTTTCCTAACTCATATTTTCCTCATCACTGGGTATCTGAATGATTTTTTTTACTAAAAGTAAAATCACAGTGATCTGAAATTGAGCGAGGCCTTGAGATAAGAAACATTTTTGTAAATGTAAAATGAGTCCACCCTCAGTCCCCAAAGAACATAAATAGATCATGGACTTGCACATATTCTACACTACATCAAGGCCTGTCATGTTTATTCTGGAATGCTGTAGGGGTATTACCAACAGAGCTTGCTCCCGAAGCCAAGTGCATTTCTAAGAAGGAACAGCTGTCCAGAACACATAACCAGGTGAAGATGTGATTCTGAGAGCTGTACTGATGATTTGGTATCTGCAGTCTGATTTCTCCCAGCTGCCCATGAACATCTGCTAGAATTTGGAATGCTTTGAGATTGGAATAGGTGAAAGTAGGTGTCTGAAAATATAAATTTATGATGTTTTAAGGATAGTAAATTAGGAACCATTCACTCATTTATTCCATCAACAAATATTTATTCAATGGATATAACATGCCAGTCATTGTGTTCTGTACTAAGGGGGAGGTAAAAATGAATCACAAATAGAAGCTACTTTCAAGGAATTTATATAAAAAAAGGCATATGAGATATACATAACTATTGTAGAAAATGAAAGTTCCATAAAACATATAGAGAGCAGTCTATAAGCTATGAGAAGAAGGGCACATTATTTTGAATTGGAGGAAATCAGGGAAGACTAGCAGACAAGATTTGGTCGTGTAGCAATGGGGCAGGAGCAAGGAATCCAGTGCAGGGCAGGTGGTGGTGAAGTGCATGGGTAAACACGTGGAGCTGGGAAATCCCGCGTGCAGACCATCAATAAGGAAGAGGGACTAACTCCATATTACCAAACAAGTGAGTTAGTGAAGACAAAAAGAGGGACATAAGATTGTAAAGCAGATGGGGTGGGGAACAATCATTGAACACAGCACTAAGAAATTTAGATTTTAAAATTCAGTAATATAGAGCCATTAAAGATTTTTTTGAGCAAGGATGTAACATGATCTAAACTATGCTTTAGGAATATTAATGTGGTTATAGTATGTAGATTATGTTAAAAATCAGAGAGACGGCTATTTAGAGAGACCAGTTGGCCCAGGAGAGAAGTAACAGAAGCCTCAAGTAGGAAAGTGGCTATGGGAATAGACAAGAAGGGACAAAGTATCATGCAAACAGAATCCAGAGGACTTGGCAACATATTTAGAATTAGTAAACAAGACAATGAAAGGGTCAAAGAGGATTCTGCGGTTTCATAGGTGTTAACAATAAAAACTTCTTTCTAGTTTCTTTCTGATTAATGCCTTTCTAAATCAGAATATAATGCAGTTGTTTAGTATCTTTTACTTGAACTCAAAATGCAATTTAAAAGTACCTGCTCTTATAGTCTCCCCAATTCAAAGACATTGATTTAGGTAATGATGAGTGACTTATTCTGAGATGGGAAAAATATGCCGTTTCTAAATGGTTGCTGTGATGATAAAATCAGCTAAGGTTCTCAGCATTTATCATTTTGATTATTTCAGTAATATTTTTAGAAATCCTTACAAAGAGTCGAGAGTTTAGCATTACCCAATTAGAGCAAGTGGTAAATTTTGGGTCCATTGTCCTTGCTGATCATGATTTAAAGATTTGTATTGAAATAGAATAGCATCTAGTCCAATCCAAGTTTATTTTGAAAGTACAGTCAGTCTACTTCATGGATAAGGTGTTTTCTAATTGACTGAGAACACCAAGCTGGCTGATCTCTAAGCCAGCCTGTCAATGCCCATACAGAGAAAAACACCGCATCCCCCAACACATCTCTCAGGCCCAGTGATTAACAGCACATCGGTCATTTAGCATAAAAAATGTGAAGTCAGAAGGATTGAGTGCTGCCACAGGCCTCCTGCTGTGGAAATAAATACCCTCCCACCTTGGCATGCTTACAGCAGACCCAAAGAATTTGCTTTCAAGTGCTGAGATGCACAAGCCCCAATTCAGTTTTGAAATAGAGCCTTGACATACTTAATCCTACCTCTTATATTACTTCTCAGGCAAATCATGTGGAATCTGCTGCCTATTATCACTGCCCTCCAAATTTGAAATAAATCTATTTTAATGGGAAATGTAGAGTGACTCTTTAGTGATCATTAGGATCCCATTTTCTGCAATTTGACATATAACAGCTTTAGAGAGCGCTACTTCTAGTTTGAGAGAAATCATATGAACCCCAGAAACAGACAACTCTAGAAGGAATGAAGAGTCCATTTTGAAAATTTCATCTTTGCTCTTAGAAATCAAAGGTAGAGGAAAAGTAGATACTTCAATTGCAGAGTCTACTTTGGACAATTTATCACTAAACGAATGATAAAAAGGCACTGGTTCGCTCAAGCTATTAAGAAAATGAACAGTTATTTAATTTATCTGCCAAGTTTCTGATTTTGCGAATTTATTAAAGTAACAAAATAATTAGTAAATCTAGCTATTAATTCTAGTTATTGCTTCTGCCTGGATTATTTGATCCCAGTTATCGCCACTAGAAAGAGGCAAGATTTCATATAAAATGAAGCAACTATTTGATCAAATTAGGTGAGATGATTTGGGACAGGGTTTATTGAAATCAATGTCCTTACATTTCCACTTGCTATCCCCAGAAATTTGCTTCTGACCTGCAACAGTAATAGTCCTTGAGCTATTTAAGCCTGATTAAGGTATTTGTTATGCATTTGACAATACACGGTAGTGCACAATGTCAATTCTAAACTGTCATCATCATGATTAAAAAGGGTGGAAGAGAGTGACCCATATGAGAAATGAGTTGTAATAAATAAGAAGGATGTCATGAACATCTAATCCAATCCACAGGGTTTACCCATCATGAATAAAAACCCTAGCAAGAGTTCTAACCAAAGAAGTTGCTAAGAAAATAATGCTGGATTTTCTTATTGATAAAAGTTATTTTCCATTGTCCAGCTATAAAATATTACTGAAATGTTAGAGGATCTTGTTATGAATACAAATGAGAAGAATGCAATTCACTTCAGTGAAGCATCCTATATGGCCTTCTTGTTAAGGGTTGGCTTATTGGAAGATTTTAATTTGAAAAATAATTTAGTTTAAGGGAGGCAGTCCAGTTAAAATTGAGAGCAAAGAGAAGACTTTAGCCTGAAGAGAAATGCCTAAACCAATAGTACAGATGGGCTAAAATATCTTATAGGCATTATTTTTAACAGGCCTGACAAGTGTTCATTGGCTCTTTGCTTGTCAGTCCTGAGCATAAGCCAAGTGGCAGGAATTGATGCCTACCACGTGAAGTTGGGTCTGGAGAGCCCCAGAGAGTGTCAGCATAACGTCAAGCATTTGCTTTGGCCGACTAATTCACCGAATTGTCTGAGAAACTCTCCCTCTGCCAAAGCCCAGTTTTTAACAATGATAAATTGAACAACAACAGCAACAATTTGGACAACAGCAGTAAAACCATCAACCACAATGTTTATTAAGAGTCTCCCGTGACCTAGGAACCCTGTTAAACACTTTGCATGGATGATGTCTTTTATTCCTAACAGCAGTTGCCAAGCCAGCGCCATAGTGTTATTTGTGCCTTACAGAGGAGGAAAGAAAGATTTAATAACGTACCTTGGCTAATGCATTTTGGACTAGGGATTCAAACTCAGGTAGTTTGACCCTCAAGCTTGTTCTCTCAACCTATTATACTATCATCTCTCCCTAAATGCAATTTGTGTAGACAGATTTTAAAAATGGAATCATGTTTTGATTGTGGCAGAGACTTCTAAATTTAAAATATTCTTAAAATTATTCTGTTTGTATAATGGCTATCTCTTCATTAAAAAATATTTATTAATCATCTGCTATGTGCTTGGCATTGTTAATATCTAGGAGATATAGGATAAGATATAGCCTTTGACTGTCTATTGGGATAATGTAGACTAAGAAATAACTATATTTATATATGTGTCTTTTAAGCATAGTCATGGTCTTTATATTTTTTAACACGCTAATTAATCGCTAATGTGAATTTTTTCATGCTGTGTGCTTCTGAAGTGTAGGCTGCTATTTCTTCCAAAATGGAAATAGCTTCGATTTTCTGCTGCTAATTGTAAAAACAAAAGGCAAAACGAATCAAACAATACAGAAAAGCATACACAAGAATGTGAAATGCCCCATAATTCCCATCCTGTGAAAATCACTATTAATATTTTTTTGCATTTCTAATTTCCTACAAGAATTTTTCCTTTTCCTTTTTATAACAAAAGTGTGATAATACTAACCTTAGTGTTTCCTTACCTGGTTTTAGTACAGGTGAAATGTACCTGTTTTCTGTTAATAAATTTCGATCTACACAATCATTCCTTATGCTGTGTAGTATTTTATTTAACCACACTTTATTTTATAGTCCCTTTTTGATGGACATTTAAATTGCTTCTAGTATTTTTATTATTGTAAACAACTTTTTGATGGCACTCTTGTTGTACATAATTCTCTTCACCTTTATTATCCCCTCAAGATTAAATTCCAGAGCTAGAATTGCCAAGCCAAAGGTCGTACTCCCCTTTTGAAAGGCCTTGATAACATTTTACAAAGTACTCAGCGAGTTTGTAATACCATCGCTCTGAGATGTACTGTATTAAATTTCTTAACTTCTAAGCCCATGATGGTCAATATGATGAATGCTAATGCCCAATATTTATATGGAGCTTAGTCATAATAAAATGCTTTCAAATATCTTATTTCCATCTATGCCTTATGACTCCTCATGAGGTAGGTAGGGCCAGTATATTATTCCCAATTTATGGCTAAGGCAGCTGATAATCTGCACAGTGAACTTCCCCTCATTGTGTCTTCTGGAACAAACTCTCTTTGGAGAATTCCAGAAATATCACAATGATGTTTCCCATTTTGTTTCTGATGCCATGTATCAAGAAAGGTGTGAATTTTGCTTTGCATAAGTCATAGTTCTTGCCTTAAAGACTTTTTATTGCATTTTTCCCCTTCTCTTTTAGACCTGGTAGATGTCAGTCTGATTCCTTCTTAGCCACTTTTAGCCCCAGTAGCAGACCCATCTCCACTCACCATTCTGGCTGCCTCCTGAACTGCAGTGTGAGCAAATGAGATAAGTACAAAATATGTTTTAACCACTGGCTCCATGCTCTCCTCATATTCATTCATGAAGACTAATGAACCAGAGATGATTGCGGTGGTAAAACTCCAAATGCAGATTTTTGCTGGCCTTACTAATGAGAGAAAAATATAGTAGGTCATTGGCCTAAAGGCTCCAGATGCAATTCCTTTGTAACTTAGAGTGCATTAAAAAAGCTTCAGTCAGCAAGATAAGTTAATTTTTTTATGACCTTTATAAACTCTTTTAGCCTGTATCTTAGGAGCTTCTCTTAAAGATTAAATTTTTTAAAATCCTTTTAGCTCAGGCCGACACAGCATCTGAGGTTTTTTTGCTTCTAAGCCTACATCCAAAATCTATAAAGAAATTCTGTTCGTGACAATTATTGTCTAAGTAATGATTAGCTAACATGTCATTTTTAGTTTTTAGTGTTCTTTCCTCCAAGATACTAATCCAATAGAGAGCCGTTCTTCTTAATGTAAAAGTTACATAAAGGATGCATCATTTCCAGTTGCCTTTGCCTACATTTGCAAATTCTTGAGAAAGCAAATTGAATTGTCACTGGCCTCACCTCTTTTACATGATGACCATTGGGTCAAAGTGGGGAATGGGCATAGATATCAAGACTTCATTAACAAAAAACATCTTCACCCTAAGAACTTTAAAGTTGTCTTGATATATAATTGAGTCCATGGGCTTTAGTAGAACATATAGTGAAATTATGCAAAGATAATGGGCTTAATTTTGCAGGGGAGCATTGTTGAAGTGGTAGTGTGAGAGGTTCTTCATTGATAGCACCACAGATTTAATTTATTGCATGAAACAGATAGTTTCATCTAACCTCTTTGGTTGTCGAGTGTCAGCTTCTTTTCAGCACTGTTTTTGACCATCTTGATTGGTGACTGCAAGAATCATCATCCCAGGTATCTGTCGCTATTTCTATTACATTCAACCTCCTGACCCAGAAAATCTGTGGTTGACACAATTGATTTCTCAATAAGATTCATTAAGCATTTATTTTATTTTGACATCCATCTAGGAGGTCCTACAAAAGCTCAGCTCCTATATCCCTATGTCAGAGAAGCCATTCCTTTATAAAAATTAGAGAAGCTATTCCTTTATCAAGGTTACATATCTTGACGTGAAGGGTTGGAACAAAGCTTCAGTCCTGCTTAGAACAATTCATTGAAGTAATTGGATTTATTAAGATCTATGTCAACTTTGGAGACTGGGCCCTGAGAACATGTATGCCAGCCTCACAAGAATTTTCCCATTGGAAATGACAACAGCAGGTAATACCAATGAAAAGAAAAAGTAAAACAGAAAAGGCTCAAGTTGCAGGACTTCTTTATGCTCTATCAAACTTTATTCTAATCAACTCTTAACCTTTCTTTATGCCACTTTCCCTCTCTCCCTCTTGGAACCTCTTCTGCCAGCTCCCAGAAAGCGTTTTGGTTTCAAACTAAGATATGCAAACTCTATCCTTTAGGCATTTGACAGTTACCTATTGCTATCCATATATACCTCCATGCTACCTCATTATATAGAAAGGATACATGACTTTTATCAAGGCACATATATATATAATTAAGTGCCAGCTTCAGAATTCAACCTCAATTGTTTATCTTCTTAACATATTGACATCTTTGTATGGGCTCTAAAATCTAATGATCTGGCTTGATCATACATCATCCTTTGAATTTTTCTGAAAAATGAGCAATGGTAAGGGACATAGAGGTCTGTATAAAATTGTGGTAGTGATCTTTGCTTGCTGAATTCACACATCTAATGAAGATCAGGTTTAAATTATCTTTTTATCATTAGCTGTGACTTTTAAGCTTGGGCTGAGCCTTGAGTCAAATCAGATATACTTAGTATTTAAGATTTTTCAGTGTTTTTGTAGTAATTAAATTTTGAAGTTCTATTTTTATTTTTAGTCCTTTAATGATAATATGTACAGACCACATTTTCTTTTTGATTAGCTATAAAACAATATAAAATACATTATTAATCATATATATAACTGGATAGAAAGTTTTTGAAGCAGTTATCCTTTGTATATTTCTCCTGATTCTCCAAATGCTATTTCCATCCACAAGAAATGAGTGCATATAATGATTTTGGAGAGGAGGAGGCTTTGCTGGCTCTATCAAAGATGAAATGCTTCCAGGGTTCCCGGAGCTGACTTTTACTAGAGTGTCACCATGAAAGATCTGAAGACCATTAGTTACTAGAAATAAAGGAACAAGGCAGAAATCGATTACCATGACACTAGATTTATGTTTCCATTGCTCTCTATATACATCTCTATTTGTCCTAACTTCATGGGGAAGATATTTAATACATAATGGAAAGAGGCTGTTGCTTTTGATTTATTTTTTGTTTATTGTTTTTGGCATTCCATGGAGAAATTCTGGAAATCAATACTGTCTCTGTGTGTGTCTCAGTACCCTGGGCACAGTGTAGTTTTAAAGGTTCTATAGGGGACAAGCAAATTCCCTCTATTTTCTGAGTTCTCTTTTAATAAACAAATTATATTATTCATTCATGGAGGAGAGTTGCCTTTCTGTATATGTTTTGCAAGACATTATGAACACAGATACAATAGTGAATTGACAATGTATATTGAACACAGATACAATGGCTCCAAGGCAATGTTTCGTAATCTTTAAATTTATAGAGTATCCTCCCCCTCCCTAGAGCTCAACAAGTGATTCTCACTAATCCTTGCTAACTCTCTCAATTTATCTTAGGATATCTTAGGTCTATATGATATGTGAAGAAACAGATACAGAGATGCAATAAGATTTTTAATTTATTTTGAATGAACATGAGGATGGGCAGCGAACAGATAAGGTACGATACTTTATAAGTGAATATTTGGACTTGAAAAAAGAAAGGAGATAGAAAGTCAGCCAATACTAATTTATTGCGGACATGCAACCATGAAAAATGTATTTCCTGGGGTGTGTTTTGCTGTTTCATGAGTTTAGGACAATTGGATAGAGATCCAGAAGGCTAGAATGCAAGGAGAATGAAAAACAAGACTGTTGAATGTTATATAATGGTAGAAAAAAGTGGGCAGGCAGAGCTGAAATACTTTAAGGCAGCCTGAAAAACCTAATGAGGAATCTGTACTTGAACCAGATTGGTGCTTTTGAAAACACTGGAAAGACATGTTTAAAAGATGTCTTTCAAATCAAAGCCCAATCTGTACAGAGCAAATCCTGAGAAGTAAGCAGGTCAAGTATTGACACTACAATATTACAAAAGAGGAAACAGATTCAGAAAAGCCACAGAATGGTGTTAACAGAAACAGGAAACACGAATTAAGAGGTGGAAATGGGCAACAGGCAACAGTAAACAAGTTCCCGTTTGAGGTTGGTTGAGTTTTAGATGTAAAAGAACAGGCTCATTAACACAATCCACACCCAGAATCTTCCATGGCTTTAGCAGATATGAGAATTGGAAGAAGAATTTCATTCATGGAGTGGCTACTTAGCAAATGGTCCTGACTTGACTCTGAGTTTCACCTTCTCAAAGGAGTTCTCTCATGCTGAACCACTCTGTGAGCTCTGGCCCAAGAGTCCCAATTGAGTCTATCACCCAAGTCTGAACAAACCCTTTTACTTAGTTACCTCTAATCAAGATGAAAGAGTCTTGATTAAAAAAATTAAATTTTCTAAATACTAAAGATAGAAGGAAAACAAAGAAAATGCAAGTCAATATTTAAAAGAATGGAGATTTGAGTCTACTGCAGCTCACTTGTTTTCCAGTCTTTGATTTTGCCTCAGTATATACCTTGACTCTTAGGACAATTATTCCTAATCCTAGAGGGCTGGTGGAACTTCACTTAATATATGTCCTGGACTTTTGTCTTTTCAGCTGTTATCTTTATCTGTTGGGCTCCATTGTAATTTCCACCACCCAAGAACTGGTTTTTGGTAAGATTGTCCCTGTTTTCTGGTTCAAAGACCAAAAGAAAATCTCAAATTGGCTCTACCTCTGGAGTCCTGGTTTCTTGTCTGAGGAACTTAGCTCAGTCATATCATGGTTGATTGTCAGGGTTATGGTTATTGACCTTCTTTCCTCAAGATATTATAATTCCATAATAATACACTAGACAAGCAAACCATCATAAACAATCACAGGAGACTACTTTTTTCACACAATGCCAGTGTGTGTGCCTTTTATAGAAGTCCAAAAGACAATTTGGAATATGTATTTGGAGCTCAGGAAAAGTAATTACTTATTTGGGATTTGTCAGCATAGAAATATAATTCAAAGTTAGTAGAGTGGTTAAGATTTCCTTTGGAGAGTATTAGTTATAAAATGCAGGCAGAGGGTAAAATCCTGAGAAATAAATTCATAGGAGAAAACTGAGAAAGCAAATTTGGATCAAGGAAGGTGTTATAAAATAGGGTACACTTAATCCCACAGAGTGGCCAGGCAGGACCAGGATGAAAAATGTTTACTAGTTTGGCATCAGGAGGTAATTGGTAACCTTTGCATGAATAGCTTCAGAGGCAAAGTGATAACTGTTAGGTTGCTTTGGGCATGCTTAAAAAGTAACAGCTATTTGTACTTGTAACTTTCTTTATCAAAGTAACAATTATTTGAATATAAATAAAAAATTTCAGCTAACATATTTCTTACCCAAGTTTCTATTTTTCTGCATTCCAAAAGTTAATGCACTTTTGGAAGTAGAGCAGCAGACTCATGTTCTCTTTACTAACAGTGATGGGAAAGATTAGTTGAGGCATTTGATATGCTTTATTTGGCAATGGCAATGCAAGCCTTCACTGAATCTTAAAAATGTTGCTTACCCTCTAAAATCAAAGTGGTCTGAGGAGCAAAAGTTTTGAGCATGATTGTGGAACTTCAACTGGTCTGGTTTGCACACGCGCCTCTGTAATTCATTATTTTTCACTTCTGTAGTTTCTAACAATTCAAGACAAGCTATTGTTTGTTTTTATCATCCGACAGTCCCTGAAGTCTGTTTAATTTATATGCCTAGAGACATTTTTTATGTTATGTTTTGTCATGAATGTTATTCAAATAATAACTACCAAATACTAAGTGTTTACTCTGCAGCACACTGCTTCAAACGCATTACATGTATTATTTTGATTTCCACATACAAGAAAACTTATGGGAAGGGAGCTGATTCCCATTTTATGAATTAGAAAACTGAGCACTAGTTTACACAGACAATAAGTAGCAGAAAAAGGTCTTGAGTCCTGGTATCTTTGGTGTGGAAATTCTTGCTCTTTGCTATTTATCCTACTCCCCAGTTGCCTATATGAACAATTGTTAATCTATCATTCCCTACAATTTCAAGTTGTGGTTTTGACTTGTAATTTTTCTGCCTTCAGATTTGGTGTAATCATAAATTTAGGTGTATTGAATCACTCATTTTTGTTCTAAAGCTGTGCATGTGTCTCAATTAATCTTAATAAATAGTTGAGGCACTTATTAAGAAGATCTTGGGTACTCTTTCTATTACTAACATTCTGGATGTTATATTCCAAATCAAAGCAACCATGTGTTTTCAAGGAATAAAATAATGATTACTAGTATGTTTCCCAGCAAATGGGAAATATCTGATTTTCCTTTTATTGTTATTTATATGACCAAGCATAGCATACGATTATAGCTCATCCATAACCATTCTTTTTTTCTTTTAAAAAATACACCTTAAAAAATACATGTCAAAATAGATTGGGTGTGCCACACACCCCATTTTAAGCACTGAAATAGCTCAGCTGTGAATATATGTTACACAATCCCACCATTTTCTAATCTCTGATATAGATTTTCAATGAGCAAAGTTAAGAACATTTTAGGGAAGAGTAAAACTGAACAAATCTTAGTAGTGGAAACCAGGAATCTTTGAATCAACTGACTTTTAAAAATGTGCCCACATGTGGGTTTCAGTGATAAAGGCGTATTTGCTGGAGAATGGGACTTCACAGGTCAAAAATGTTCTATTCACAAGTAAAGTCTGAATATATGAAAAGCTATTAAAGGAAAATGTTTACCAGACTCATACTAAATGTATACATCAGACACATGCAGATCTTATGCTGCCCTCTGCCTGGCATTGAGCTCCACCAATTGCAAGTGAATTATTTCTCCTTTGAACCATGCAGGTCATAGTTTAAAACCATGCATTAGAAGAGTCTTGTATAGCTTAGTCAAACACACTGAAAGAAAAGTTGCCCTGACTTTCTACAGGATCAATAGACAACATCTTCTGCTTAAAACTCAGAGCCTTTTAGGAAATAAAATTCTCTTTCTTCACATTCTTTTCACCAAGCTCCCATACCTCCATCCATAATTGTATGTAATTCTCGGTCTATAATACAATTGAAATTTATAGAGCAATAGAGCTCTACTACGAACAAAGTGTCTGGGTTCAGCACTCCTCAAACCTCTGAAACCCACTAAAACCTGACAACAAAACAAATTCCTTGCTCCGTTGTAGAGCGTGCTGATGGTCATTGGAGGGTTGAAATGAAAATGCCACTTGGGGCAAATGAATATCCAGTGTGTGGATGATCTCATCTGGGAAGCTGAAACACCTGCTGCTTTTCAAGCTACCAGTAAATGTGAATAGTAGATGCCTGGAAGATTGTCTGGTTTTTTTTCTGTCTTTGATTACATGTGGGGCATTTACAGGCTGTGTAATTCTGAAAACACTAGAAATGGGTTCAAATATTTATCAATAACAATTTTTAGCTGAAATATAGCTAGTTATCTGGAATAGAGCAAGAATCCACTGAAGCCTAACAATGCAGGCCCCACAAAGGTTTGCACTAGGCCAGGATCAATGTCATCAGTGAAACTTAGGGCAACACCATGAGACCCTTTGAGATATGATGGCATGCTCTTCAACCTTTCTTGGATCCCGAGTTATGGTCTGATAAGATTTTTCTTGCAATAAGAAAAGTCTCCTTCTGAAAGGGCTTTCATTTTACCACTGCCTCTTGGGTATATGAGTGTCTATAGAAACAATTTTTTTTTTATCAGAGATGTGGCCCCCCTAAGAGATCTCTCCAAAGGCTTTGAAGTAAACATTGACCTATCTGGGTTCTGGCAAGTCCCAGTAGGTTTCCATCGTTGGGTCTTTTTCTTAGTGAAATTTAAAAGCCAGACACCAGCTCCCTCGAGTCCTCTAATATAAAATAAAATAAAAAATTAAAAAAAGTCTGCAAAATATTTCACATTCCTTACATTTTTAAAAAATGAAAAATGGACACATCTGACTATGATGACAGCAAAACTTGTTTACAGAAACCATCCAAAGCCCCAAAATGGAAGAGTCGACTGTGCATAGGTATATTGCACATTGGCTCTTTCTTACTTTTTTGGCATTCTCAAAAGGGGTGGGAATGAGGCACAGTTGATTCTAGATCATCTTGATTTTGTCCTCAGGGTTGACTTTGATATATACTTAATGTACTGTGGACTGTCTCTAAGAAGCAGGACTGTGGTTCCCTCTAGGGGAGTCATTGATGGAATTCCGTCTTCCAGAAAGAACTGTAAGTCATTCAGTGAACATGGATTTCCCTTACATGAGGTACACATACAATATACACTCACACATTCTCATATTTATATACACATTCATGCTCGTATATATCTGCACGATATCCATAACATAAGCATGTGTATATTTCCACAAATTTTAGGAAAGATGCTATATATCACTACTTGTCATGCTTTTTCTCTAGATGAATAATGCTTTATTTTCTTAATGTGATCATAGCAGCCTTAGGTCATAAGAGGACTCTAGACAGAAGCCAGACTTCACTCTAATACTTATGCCACATCTTTGCTTCAGAAAGAGGTCTCAGGCTATGCACAACAGGATTCTGAGGTAAAGTCTGGTTAGAGAGAAACACAGGATGAAATGGGAAGCTCTTACATTATCAAGGCACTATTTGTCCTTAACTATTCTTAAATATCTTTCTCACTAGGTGCTCTACCATGGGACTTATACTTTTTACCACTAATAATCTAGGGGTCAAATTTAAGACTGTAAAATCTTATTAAAAGACATATGGTAAATATTTATTAAGCCATAGTTGATGACAACCTAAGTAACTAAGAGGACAATTACAACTTTTCATTTAAACATCCCTTAGTGTATCTGATTAATGTATTAACTGTAATAAGGTAAAAATAGACAAGGTAAAAATAGATAATGTAAGAACAGTGAGAGTGAGGATGGAGAAACAGAAAATATTTGAAACTGTGCTGACCAATGAGGAAGCCACAAGTCACTAGTGACTGTTAAATTTAAATTACTAAATAAAATAGAAAAATCAGTTGCTCAGTCCTACTGTCCACATTTCAAATTGTCAATAGCCATATGTGGCTAGTGACTACCATGTTGGACAGTGCAAAATAGGACATTTTCATCATCACAGAAGATTCTTGTGGGCAGTCCTGGTCTAGAGCATGTCATGAGTCTCAGGTCTGAGCTACAGTGGAGATTCTCAGGAGAGGTGAGGGTAGGAGGAATGCCTGGGCGTGGAATGATGTTCCAGCAGGGAAGGGAGCCCTGAAACAGGGGGTGAAGGTGAAAGCAAAGCATTTCTATTGCAGTGTTGCCTGGGACTGCCCAGTTGCTCGGCATGATCCTTTACTCTTGACCCTGAAATTTTTCTGTGTGTAGAGCACGTTCTTACTAAATATTTTTTGAACTATTGAAGGACAAGATGAGTACATTATGTTAGATGGAATGATGTGGAGCTTGGTGGTGCTATTGATGGAAAGGCATTACTATCTCCATGAAGATTTGTGGTAGGCAGGGCTTCAAGTGTTGGCAAAATTCCCCACACTGACTTTCAGTTAAAACATGAGAACACTTGCTTCCCTTGCCTTACTTCTTTTTTTGACACCATATGCACTTTGTAATAAGTCATTGGTTTCCCCACCATCATGAGCCACTACCTACTTTCTCTTTAAGGGAGTGCTTAATGGCATTATCTTACCCACGCCCTTTGCACTTGCATGGGTTCAACAGTCTCCCTGTTAACTGTATGATGGTGCCCAAATACAAAGCAACCAGCACTACCGTGAACACACAGAGTGCTGTGATGAAGTTCTTCCTATCAGCCTTTCCTCTCCCCACAGGATGGGAACAGCAAATTACAATTAGGTTTGAAAGGGTTGGGTAATTTAAACCTAGGGTTTGAAGCCTCTTGTAGTGCCCACTGACTGGAGAGCTGACACATCTCATTTCCCAAGCCTGGATTTACTGTGATCCCTTGTCACAGCTCCATGATGAGAGAGGAGGGAAGGGAATTTTCATCAGTGCAATGAGTACTTGTAACAGCCTCTTGTTTATAGTGGTTCTCCAACACACACATGCACAGACGCACACGTACATGCCCACACATTCACATCCCTATTGTCAATGATTGTATTGTCAATGCATCCCGATTGTCATTGATTTCTATAGCTATTTCTCTGTAAGTCCCAAAGCAAATTTAGAATACTTGTCCCCAATCACCCTCACCCACTTCTCCCACCTCTATCTTGATAGTGTTTTAAATACAAAGAAGAAGGAACTCTTAATGTGCCATAATTGTGTCATAGGTGAAGTTAACGGGCGTATTCTATAGAAATGAATCACCAGGTTGTTACCCTCCGAGAGTGAGTTAAACTGTACATACTTTATTATTTGATTGAAAAAGACAACAACTGAATGATAATAGAAACTATGTGAGAGATGAGTAGTGTTAAACATTTGCCAAACAACCTTCCTGAATTTCCAAAGGTAACCAAAGACTTCACATTTTCTCTTTTGGATTATGAAATAAATTCTACAAATTAAACTTGAACCATTCAAATTTACATCTACTAAAATAAGATTAGCTGTCATGTGGAGTCTGCAGGAAGGTGGGGCTGGGGATTTGTCTGCAACCAGGCTCCAGAAGACCTTTTAGGGTAAGAGAATAGTTCTATATCGTGTTGGTGTGGTTACCACTATAAACCTAATGATTGTTTACAGTTACCAAAATGTATCAAACTGCACACTTAAAATGGATGATATCATTTTATGTTAACATCCTTAATTTAAAAATTAACATTAAAAATTCAAAGCATTTAAATTACAATTCAAAATTTACAATTCTAGTTAGGTATATTTTCAGTTTGCTAAAGCTGCCAGAATGCAATATAGCAGAAATGGATTGGCATTTTCAAAGGGGATTTATTAAGTTACAAATTTACAGTTCTAAGGCTATGAAAATGTCCAAATTAAAGCATTAAAAAGAGGATACTGTCACTCAAGAAAGGCCGACCACGTCCAGGGTTTCTCTGTCTCATGGAAAGGCACATGGTGTCGCCTCCTGGCCTTCTCTCCTGACTTCTGATTTCAAATGGCTTTTTCTGTGTTGACTCTGAGCTCTTTCTCTCTTTATGAGCTCTTTTTCTTTTTTTTAACTCTTTAAACTGTGTCATGTAACATATATACAAACAAAGAAAGAAAAAAGTGATAGTTTTCAAAGCACTCTTCAACAAGTAGTTAAAGGATAGATACCAGAGTTTGTCATGGGCTACCACGCCATCATCTCAGATTTTTCCTTCTAGCTGCTCCAGAATATAGGAGGCTAGAAGGAATATTTTTTTTATCATCACAATTGACTTTTCTTCTTCTTCTTTTTTTTGGGGGTGGGGGGAGAAATAACATATATACAAAAAGCAATAAATTTCAAAGCACAGCACAACATTTAGTTGTAGAACAGATTTCAGACTTTGGTATGGGTTATGATTCCGTAATTTTAGGTTTTTATTTCTAGCTGTTCTAAGATACTGAAGACTTAAAGAAATATCAATTTCATGATTCAGCAGTCCTATTAATTTGTTAAACCCTACCTTCTCTGTATAACTCCACCATCACTTTTGATCTTTCTGCCCCACTCTTTAGGGGCATTTTGGCTATGGTCATTCTAACTTTTTCCTGTTGGAAGGGGCTGTCAATAATATGGGGTAGTAGATGGAACTATGTGAAACTTTGGAGAAGCTGGGCCCTCTAGGTTTCAGGATTTAACTGGTCCAGAACCCCTCTGGAGGTTGTAGTTTTCTGGAAAGTTACCCTAGCGCACAGAACATTTGTAGAATCTTATATATTGCCCTAGATGTTCTTTAGGACTGGCTGGAATGGTTTTGGTTGGGGTTTGGCAAGTTATGATGGGTAGCAATATCTAACTGAAGCTTGCATGAGAGTGACCTCCAGAGTAGCCTCTTGACCCTGTTTGTCATGTCCCATATAGGCAAGAGGGCAATGCTTTCACTTGCAGAGTTGAGCTTAGAGATAGTGAGGCCACATCTGAGCAACAAAAGGGGTCCTTCAGAAGTAATTCTTAGGCATACCTATAGGTATGCCTTATACCTATAAGTTTCTTTGCTACCTACATAAGCTTCACAAGAGTAAACCTTAAGATTAAGGGGTTGTCCTATTGATTTGGGCGTCCCTAATGTTTGACTCTTTGTGAGCCCTTGTAAGGATGCCAGTAAACTAATTAAGATCCACCTTCAATGGGCAGGGGCCACATCTCCATGAAACAATCTAATCCCACCCTACAATTAGTCTGTCCTTACAGATGGATTAGGATTAAAAGAATATGACTTTTCTGGGTTACTTAACAGCTTCAAACCAGCACAGGTATCTAGAATGATGTAAAGAATAAAGACTTTAGAAAGCTGAATCTTTAAAAAGTTTTACTATAGCTATATGTATTTTCCAAAATCATATAATTAGATGAGATTCTTCGCCATGAAATATCATTTAAGTGAAATTAGCGCCATAGATAAGTAGTAGAGATTATCAGTCTTCTGTGGGCACATGGAAGGTTGCACTTCCCAGCCCCTTTGCAGTTGGCTGCAACCTTGTGACTGGTTCCGTCCAGTGGACTGTTAGTGGAAGTGACATGTATGGAGAGAAAAGCTCCTGCATGACCCTGCAGAGCTCTGGTTTTCTGCCTAAGTAATACTGAACGCCATATGTTGAGATAGAATGTAGTAAGATGATGGAATCTTTCTTAGACAAAGAACCGTGAATGACTTCTTCAAATAGATCTCATTTACCAAATTGCTTTGGACATTCAGCAAAAGTAAAAAAAATAACCTTTCTTGTGTTAAGCCACTGAGAGTTGGAGATTTGTTTGTTTCTGCAGTGTAACATAACTTGTGCTTTGGAATATGTTGCTATGATTTCAAAACCCTCAGGTCTAATGAGCATGAGTCCATTTATAGGTTGTATCACTGGAGAGACTGGATTTTGAAAAACATGTTACTAGCAGGTATTAATGAAAGAAAAGTTATTAAATTGATGACCTTCTACTTAGTAATTCATACTTCAGAAGAAAGAGAATAGGTAATAATGGCCTGAAGAGACATTGATGTTCTTACAATCTGAGTGCTCTAGGATGCTATGATATTACTCATTGATATCTCCATCAAAGGCAGAATTCACCTGAAAACCTTCTACCCCCAGAATAAAATATATAACTATGAACCTAGTGCTCCTCCAATAACACAGGCCATAAAAGACAAGTAGAGAATTTATCAGCTGGTATAAAATTCAGGTCGAAGCTTGTTTATTCATCCTTCTCTTCAGTATAGCATAGTGATTAGGAACATAGAATCTGAAATCAGACCGCCTGGGTTTAAATTCTGACCTCTAGGGAAGTTGTTGAATTTTTTTGTGCCTCAGTTTTCATATTTGTAAAATAATAATACTCATCCCATAGGTTGTAGTGAGGACTTAATGAATTAATACATGTAAAACTGTTAGAACAGTGAGGGGCACAGTGTAATCTAGATATAATAAGGATTATTATTTGACCTCATGGACTCCTTCTCTGCCTACCTGTCTTGATCTGTCAGTCCATACCCATTTTGGCTGGTTTCCTGGACCATCTACCAAGATCAGCAGGATGTGTCAAACTTTATTTGCTTAACTGAAGTCATAGATCTGACGTCTTCATAGAAACAATCCCATCCCTACTCCCACTCCTGCCCTGGCATGGCCTCACTAGTGTTTGGACAATTCACTAACTTGTTCACCAGGTACAGGCCCTGTTCTAGATGCTGGGGGATTATTATGGTAATGAGGTTTACTTTCTAGCTAACTTAATGTTAAACTTTAAATCCTCTGTTCAATTGCAACAAAAGTATGAGAATGCAAAACACAAAGACATGATGAAAACTAAAACATAATAAACATCTTGGAAAATTTATTTTGAAAGTATGAGATAAAAGAGCAGTATGTTCATATAAATTAACAATAAAACCATACAAAATCATAGGGATTATGTACTGAAGTTGATTTACTAGGGAGTATGAATCTACGATTTTTTTTTTTTTTTTTATGTGGCAGGTGCCGGGAATTGAACCCAGGTCTCTGGCATGGCAGGCAAGAACTCTGCCTGCTGAGCCACCGTGGCCCGCCCGAATCTATGAATTTTACCTCTCACACTACTTTGCTGCCTTTTACTGTTTTACATCATTTCTTTAGCAAATGGAGTTCAATTTATTGAAAAGAAATGAATTCTTGGCTCTGTTGATATCATTGCTGCATTTTTTACTCTGATATCTCTGTGTCAATTGGTGAACTCTCCTTTGGGGCTGCTTCAATCTATATTACTGTTAGTAAATACTCAAATGCTTTAAAAGAATTTGTTTGGAGCAGACACTGGCCTTATTCAAAAGCAGCTAGAGAAACAGTTCAGCAAATCACTAGCAGTGGTAGTTCACAGTAAACTCAGTGAGAGGATGTATCGATCAGAAAGACATGAAGAACTGTATAGTGAGTTTCCCTGAAAAAAAGAATGAAAAGGAATAAAGTCAGAGGCAGTCAAGTGAAGAAAACTCCTTTTCAAATAAGTCAGAAGATAGCTGTGTAGATTCAATCTATGGATTTTGACAGCATTCTACTTGGATTCTGATTAATATCCTACAGTGTGATTGGCAAACAAGAACCAATTGTACCCTCATGACGAGGTCTTTGAATTTTGATTTATAATGTATCTTTTTCAACCAGAAATCATTAATAGTTTTATGTTTAACTGTCTTAAGGTGAATCTACTTTTGGTTTTGAAAGGACTACTCCTTAAGGAAGTACGGGTCTGTTATGGATCTTCCACTACCATTTTACTCTGATTCTTAACCGTACAACCAAGTTAGCCAATTATGCTTATTGAAGGCAGCGTAAACAGGCTTCCCTTCCACCCGTTCCCTATTGTAGAGGTACAGACAATTCCAGTATATACGTATTTGTTTCTGCATTCCTTCTTCACATGCAGGATTTTGCAATAAGGACTTGCGATGAATTATAACTGAGGAGCTTCTGGAGTCCTTCTAGTGTTGCTGCCTGTTCAAGCAGTCTCCTTCCTGTAACTCTCACTGAAACACATGTACAGGAGCCATTGAGTTCAGAGTTTCTCTCCATGCTGAAATATCCTATTACGAATATAGCATACTATATTCGGTATATATATATATATATATACTAGTAATCAGTTTAACTAATTGTAAATATTTACAAATTAGTCTTAAAGATATGTGGACTTTAAGTATAGGGACTGAGGGGGGATTGTAAGAGTGGATTGTTAGTGGCTGGAGAACAAAGTGTGATCATTTTAGGGTCCTTGTCAAAGTCAAGGTAATAGTACCTTTAAAGTTTGTTTTTTGTTAATGAATCTAAAATTTTATAGTAAAGGAAAATATGAGAAAAACATTAGGGCCTGTGTGGTAAAGGGCACATCAAAACTTCTACAGTACTGAACAAGCAGAGAGAAGATTATATCAGGCATTGGGATGAAGGAGTTCAGGTGGGGCAACTTGGGGGGCAATTGAGAGGAGTCTGAATTGCAGCAATGGAAACAAATTCACAATATTTAATTGCCACTTGGGAGAGAGATGATCCTGAAAAGTTTCAAGGTAAGAGAAAACTGATATCCTTAATTAATAATCTATTGAAAAAGTAATTGATATCTTTAAAGTGTTTAATCTTTATCATTTCAGTTAGATATGTTAACAGGAGCTATAAGGGGAGTTCTGGGTTTATTTATAAACTTAGTTGCCCAGTCTGATATTTCTAAGAAGGTTTTAATTTGGTCAACTGAATTCTCTCAACAGCGGCATCTCTAGCCTTTGTGTTAGGGAAGAAATATACTCATTATCCTAAATCTAAAAACTGAAAATGTGTGTTCTCTCTCCTCGTAAATACACAGGTTATTAAATTGTTTTTTTTTTCTCTCCCATTGCAACTTTAGGAAATTTCAAGTAACATAAATCCCTCCATGAATGTTTGCCTCTGTCACTCCCATCCTATCTTCTCTCTCTATCCCTTTCATAAACTGCCCCAATCTCCAATGTTGTCATTATATTGTAAAATTTGTCATAGTGTGTTCTAATCTTCCTAATTCTTTCTAAATTACTTCAGAGCAGTTAAATATGCATATTCAGTTAGTCCTATTTTCATTTCTATAATGCAAGTCTTCACACAGTATGCTAAACATATGTCTTGTATAGTTAGACATAAGGAGTGATAGTGACACAAATCACTGTAAGTGGTAGACAGATAAATTTTTAATTTAAATAGTTATGTATGTTAACATGATTTAGAAAATATAATTTGCACTTCAAATCCATAACTTGATAGATATTTCCTACTCAGAGGAAAATGAATATATAAATGAGTTGATTTAAAGTCAATTTTTATTAAGTATTACATAAATAATAGTGTATAATAACATATGTATGTGTGAGTGTGAGTGTATATATAAATATATATATGCAAAAATGCAAAAGCAATTCATGAATGGAAAACCTTTGCCCAGAGGAGAAAGGATAGTCATTGAGGTCAAATTGCACTTGAGTTAAAGGAGCAGATCAGTCATTTACCAGCTCTATGATCTTTGGTACATGATCTCCTTCAGCCTCAGTATATTATTTATAGAAGTGGATTAAATGATACATTCAGTGTGGAATTCCATAATAATTAAATGAGATAATGTATATATAAAACTCTGTCACGTGGCACATAGGAGGTACCCAGTACATGACTGTACTTCTTTGGAGGTAGAGCTTTTGCTGTCTTTTCTCAGCTGCTTAATTTCCTTCTGATTGGTTAGTTGCATTTCAGAATATTTTATAATTATGAAGTATTTTGGTCACCCCACTTATACAGTATGTCTCCATTGCTTACCTTAATCAGACTGGAAAATAACAACTTGTTCTTCATCTAAAGAAGAAAGGGATAGAGAATGTTGACTGGAGTCAGAAGATGATGAATGAGCTTCCTTAAGCCTGTTAGTGGATTGAATTGCATACCCCAATTTGGACATGTTCTTTGTCTTGGTCTGCATTCTGGCAGATGTGAATCTATTATAAATATGCTCTCTTCCTGCCATTAAAATGTGGCCCAGCTGAGTTAGGTTGGGCTTTAATCTGGATTACTGAAGTCTTTAATAAGCAGAGTGAAAGTCAGCCAGAGAAAGATACCACAGGGAGCAGCTAGAAACTGAAAGTCAATGGAATCGGGAAATGAAAGGAGAAGATACTGCTCCACATATTGCAATGTGACAGAAAAGCCAAGGACCAAGGATCACTGGCAGTCAGTTTTAGAACACCACAATCTTCAACGAGAAAGCATCACCTTGCTGATGACTCTATTTTGGACTTCTTGGGGTGATAGGCTGTTTCTTCCTTGTCTACATACAGTGTGTTTTATTGATGGTACATGACCTCTTTAAGCAATTTCTGTTCTTTAAGGGGTCTGGAATAGAAATTGTGGAGAATGGTAGATTCTCAGTGTTGGGTATTGAGTTAGAGGAAGGACTCCCCAGCAGCTGACTGCCTCTCTTTCCTTGTGCTATTGCTGGGGCTGGTAGTACAGAAGGGTCTTACTCCTTGGAGGCCATGTGGACCTTAAGATCCACCACCCTGTTGCCGTAGCCAAATTCACTGTCATGCCAGGAAGTAAAATTGACAAAAAGGTTGTTAAAGGCATTGTCAGCCCCAACATCAAAGGTGAAAGATGGAGTGTCACTGTTAAAACTTCAATAGAAATCCTGGTCCTCAGTGTAGCTCAGGATGCCCTTTAAGAGGTCCTCTGGTGCCTGTTTCACCACCCTCTAGGTGTCATCGTGCTTGGCTGCTTTTTCCAGATGGCAGGTCAGATCCATGACGGACACTTCAGCAGTGGGGATGTGGGAGGTCATGCCAGCAGGCTTCCCATTCAGCTCAGGGATAACCTTGCCTTATGCCTTGGCAGTGCTGGTAGATGCAGGGATGATATTCTGGGCAGCCCCAAGGCTGCCATATCACAGTTTTCTGGAGGAGCCATCCACTCTTTTCTGGGTGGCAATGATGGCAGCATGAACTGTGGTCCTGAGGTCCTCTATGATGCCAAAATTTTTATGGATAATCTTGGCCCAGGGGCCCTGACAGTTAATAATGCAGGTAGTATTGCTTACAATCTTGAGAGAATTGTCATACTTCTCATGGCTCATGCCCATCACAAACATGAAGGCATTGGCCAGAGGGACAGAGATGAGAACTCTTTTGGCTCCACAATGAGCTCTAGCCTTCTCCGGAGTAGTAAAGACACCAGT
This sequence comes from Tamandua tetradactyla, assembly GCF_023851605.1. NCBI lineage: Eukaryota > Metazoa > Chordata > Mammalia > Pilosa > Myrmecophagidae > Tamandua > Tamandua tetradactyla. The sequence continues at coordinate 43,546,628 of NC_135350.1, read as the reverse complement.
GAACTCCACAATATATTCAGAACAGCATCACACTACTTGATGTTGGTGGGATTTTTCTCCTAGAAGATTGAGATGGCCTTCGCATTGATGACAAGCTTCCAGTTCTCAGACATGACAGTGTCTTTGAAATTGCCATGGGTAGAATCATACTGAAAACATGCACACAACGTAACTGAGGTCGATGAAGGAGTCACTGATGGAGACGAACTTTACTTTGCTGGAGTTAAAAGCAGCCCTGGTGACCAGAGCCAAATCTGTTTATTCTGACTTTCACCATTGTATACCAGGGATGTGGCTGGTACTACACAAGAAGCTGTAGCTGTCAGTTCAAATGGGGAGAAGCAGAAAGTTGGCCACAGGTGTTTAATCCACATTGTTTCCCCCTTATAAACTGCTACCACCTACGTTTCACATTGTCTATAAAATAGGAGAATTATTTTCTGTCCCTTTGCCTTCTTCCAAGACAAGTACACTTGGCCTTTTTCCATTTTAAGGTTTTAGCTCTATCATTATAAGAAATAAATGGAGGTGCAAAAATAACCAACATTTGCAAAATACAGCATCTCAAATCTTAAAAAGTGTTTATAGTGTTTGTCCCTGATCTATAAATTCCTACTCTTGATTTCTTTGATGTGACTGAAGAGTGTCTGGTGCTGGAGGTCCCTAAATGGGCTTTGTCTGTTATGTAGGTTGTATGCAAGATTAGGCTGCTCAGATTGTAGCCCTAAATAGATGTGAGTTGGCATCATTCCAGAGTTGGGTGAGATTTTTGACTATTTTTAGAATCTGCTTCCTAGATTTTCTACCCATTCAGTTAATCTGCTTTGCCTTGTGTGTAACAGTCCCTCGTGGTATTACTGGCATCTAATGATTTTGGTCATTCTTGCAAATTTTGTCAATGTCACCTTGCCCCTCTGAGAGATTCTTCTGCCTGAAAGCTGCAGAAGACCCTGCCCTTTCGCATGTTTACCTTCCTCTCAGGAATCCTTCTCCTGAATTTTAGACCATCCTACACAGATCTGGAAGATTCTTTCTCTGAGTGCTCACAGAGTCATTTTTTTTTTTTACCTGACCCTAACTGAGTATCCACTACATACAATATTGACCACATGTATAATCTAAGCATTGTGCAGGAACTTTATATCAGTATTCAATGTCCTTTTAATTTTGTTTGCTTCACATCTACCAATTTGTTGTTAAGACTGATCGTACCCTTAGTATAAACAGATTTCTCCATCTATTATTCCAAGCAAACACCTGAGCAACCTCCTTAGAATGGCTGTGAAATCCTAAAATTGGTTTATTGGCTTCATACCTGTATTTTATTTCCCCCATTCTCAAGCTGTTAGAAAAGTTGTCTCCCTCCTCTTTGAAAGCGCCCACACATTTTCCTGGACTTTTCATTGAGTTTTGGTTACCAATTCAAGGAAAATCACAAGTTCATAGGGTCCTCAGAGACATTCCCTTAACCTGCTGTTTTGGTTTGCTAAAGCTGCTGGAATGCAATATACCAGAAATGGTTGGCTTTTATAAAGGGGATTTATTAAGTTACAAGTTAACAGTTGGAAGGCCATAAAAAATGGCCATATTGAGGCATCCAGAGAAAGATACCTTAACTCAAGAAGGGTCAAATGATAACCAGGATATCTCTGTTAGCTAGGAAGGCAAATGGTTTGCATCTGAGATCCTTGCTCCTGGTTTGTTGCTTTGTTCTTCTGATTCTGGTGACCTCTTTAAGTGTCTGTAGGTTTCATTTAACTGTTCTGGACAAAACTCTGGGCTCTGGCTCACTTAGCATCTCATGGGAAGACATATAGTGATGTCTGTTGGGCTGTGCATCTTCTGTATCTTCAAATGTCTCTTTATGTTGGCTCTGAAGCAACTCCAAAATGTTTTCCCTTTTTAAAGGACTCTAGTAAACTAATCAAGACCTACCTTGAATGGGCAGTGACAGCTCCATCTAATCAAAAGACCATGCCCACCATTGAGTGGGTCAATCTCCATGGAAACAATCTAATCAAAAGTTTCTACCCTAAACAATAGGTCTGCCCCCACAAGATTGGATTAGGAAAAAGAAGATGGCTTTTCTGAGATACATAACATCTTCAAATCAGCACACTTACTGAATGATTCAGATTAGCAAGGCATCATCTGCTAGCTTTCTCTCCTGGCTTCCTGTTTCATGAGGCTCCCTGGGAGGCATTTTCCTTCTTCATAACTAAAGATGATCTAATAATCACAAGCCATTGCTGGCTTGTGGGCTCTTTGGTTCTCATGGCTATGTCATTCTTTTCTGCTCTCTCTGAATCTCTCATTCTCCAAAATGTTTCCTCTTTTATAGGACTTCAGAAACTGATCAAGACCCACCCAAATGGGTGGAGACACATCTTCTTTAATCCAGCTTAGCAACCACTCTTGATTGGGTTACATCTCCAGGAAGATGATCTAATTACATACAGTCTTGAATAGAGATTATTCTACCTTTACGAAATGGGATTTTGATTAAAATATGGCTTTTCAAGGGTACATATATCCTTTCAAACCGCACACACCTCTTCTATTTTCACTTTTAATATTTATTTTTCCCTTTCTGTTCTTCAGCCTGACTCATTTCTTGTGTATTGACTTCAAGTTCACTGATTCTTTCTTCTGCTAGCTCTAATCTTGAAACCCTCCTGGGTATTCTTTATTTCAGTTATTTTGATCTTCAACTCCAGTAGTTCTATTTGGTTCCTTTTAAAATTTTCTATCTCTTTAGTATGTCTCTCATATTGCTCATTCATTGTTTACCAATATCCTTTAGTTCTTTCTCTGTTCTTTCCTTCATCTCCTTGAGCAATTTTAAGATCATTTTTTTAAAAGGCTTTGTTTTGATATGTCTTCTTTGTTGGTGTTTTCTGTATTTTTATCCTCATCTTTTGGATGGGCCGTGATTTCCTGTTTCTTTGTTTGTCTTGTACTCTTTTGTTGCACATTGTACATTTTCTTATTTTAAAATGTCAACTCTGGGATTTACTCCCTAGGATGTTTCTTTCCTGGTTTTGTAACCAGGCAGTGATAAGAGAGAGACTTTCTTGGGCTTCAATCCCCCTATTAAGAAGGTCTGCCCAGGGGAAATGCAGTGTGCAGGGTTTTTTCTGCCTTCCTGGGCTTCTGTCTTCTACTGGGCTTTTGCTTGTTGGTTGCTTTGGAAATCCCCCACTTACAGGAGTTTGGTTGTTCCCTCTGCTTCCCAGGTGACAGAACTTTCCCTCCCAGGTATTTGAAGCCTGCAGGCTTTTGTCCCACACTGTCTGCTTCTATAGTTTCTTATGCTCCTTTGTTGTCTCATACTGCTTGTGCCTCAAGTGCAAATTCTGGGAGGAAGGTCACCTTAGAGAAGATTTTTCAAGGTCAACTTTCCCAGTCAGTATAGGGCCAGGGACCTACCAAGGGGCTGACTAGCTCCAAAATGCCCTGGAGAGAGGATCAAGAAGGACTCCAAAATCTTCTTTGATGTCTCCTCAAGGCTGAACTTTCCTGGCCTGTCCAGCAAATGCAATCCTGAAGAGGCACTGCATTTTTAAAATCTCTACTACTTCTAAACTTGTCCAGGGAGGGTTGAAACAATGGCTTCTGCTATCTTTGTCAGGGTGGGTTCAAACAATAGCTGCCTTCAGAGCTGGGACCCAGCAATCTGAATTCAAAAATCAAAAGCTGTGACTAGCAATAGACCATGCCCAGCCCCATTCTTGGAGCAGAGGATTTTTATTCCCTTTTCCGTTGCCAGCAGTCCTGCTATGAGGGTGGGGGATGGGCACTGATAGCTGCAGCATAGAGACAGTAATTTACAGTTTTTCACTATAATTTATCAGTCTTGTTCTCCTGGTCTTCCCTGGATGCAGTACAATATTCTTCTGGCCTCTGGAGTTTCAAAATTACTGCTTCAATAATTTTCCATCTAATAATTGTTTTGACTGAAGAATTAAGTCTTGAAGCTCCCTACTCTGCCATATTTCCTGGAAGTCTATCCACGTTATCATACATAAACCTAATTTAGTTACATAAACTTTAAAATATTATATTCCATCTTACATGTAGATCACAATTTATCTTATTATGATTGATGATTATTTAAGTGTTTATCTATCTAATTATCTATCTATCTATCTATCTATCATCTATCTATCTATATCTATCTATCTATCATCTCTATAATCTAGGTATTTTTCCATAATAGATTGATGAATTGCAGAGCATTAATATAGATATGACACTGCTATGTCAGAAGGTATAGTGATTTGGAGCTATGTACCCTAGAAAAACATGTTCTTAATCTTAATCCATCCCTGTGGATGTGAATTCATTTTCAGAAGGAACCTTTGATGAGTTTTCTTCAGTTAAATTGTGTCCCAATTGAGTCAGAACAGGTCTTAATCCTATCACTGGGGCCCTTTATGAAAAGAATGAAATTCGGACGCAGAGAGAGAATGTCACAGGAAAAAGCTGAAAGTCAACAAACCCAGAAGAGAAGGGAGAAATCAGGAGAAGCCACTGTTGCCTTACCATGGGATAGAAAATTCGAGGACCAACGATTGCCGGCAGCCAGCCCCAGAGCACCACAGTCTTCTGGGAGAAAGCACCGCCTTAATGATGACTTGATTTTGGACTTTTTCTAGCCTCAAAACTGTGAGCCAATAAATTCCCCATTGTTTAAGTCTACCCATTATGTGGTGTTTGTTTTAACAGCTAGGAAACTTGAAACAGTGTCTGTACATTTGAACTTTGAAAATTGTATATTTAAAGTAAAAATCAATGATAATAATCAAACAACTAAACTTCTTTTATATTTTATTAAAAATTCTCACTGAAACAACATACTTTTTGATAATCTCCATGGCTTCTCTATTCCTCATTTTGCCTAAAAAAATCTTCCAGAGTTCTAAACAATGGGTATATACAATTTTCTATTCTTTTTTTTTCAGTTAACATAAGTGCATATAAATATTTCATTCATTCTACAAATTTTCTCAATAAATGCTTAATTTGTGCTTCTTATGGGCCAAGATAGATACTGGGAACAGGGGCAGAAATTCTTACTTTCTTAAATGTCAAGCATTACATTTTACATGTTCACATAGACTATAATGCCATCATATAGTTAGCAATTCATATTAAATAATATTAATATACTATGGTTTGCTTATCTATTTCCTGAAGGAATTTTTGTTAGCTTCTTATGGTATATTTTATTTAGAAATGTATAAATCCATGACATCTAAGTTAGAAATAAGGTCTGAATTTAAAAAATGTGATATTATAGGGAGTATGTCTGAGTAATACCAGGTTGATTTAATACAGGTAAGATCTCAACTATTGTTATTTATAATAGCTCATACTTAAACTCCCTTTTGCTCTCTATTTACTCTATGCAACTTACCCCAGACCATTGGTTAGCATAGTAATAATCGATGTGGACCCAAGAGTGGGTTGGATCTCTTTGCTCTTTAGATATATGAATTTGGGCAAATTAATTAATTGCCTGTGTCACAGTTGTCTTCTGTAAAATGGGGATAATAACATAATTCAGTTAATACCTGGAAAAGCCCTTAAAACAGTGAGTGTTAGCTGACTACTCTAAATCTTTGTGTTTTTTTTTTTAAAGTTTAAAATATTTCACTGCCCACTTCCTAAAGAAAGTTACGTTAGGGATTTATTTGGTGACTGAAAAATAAGGTGAAAAAAAGCCCTTCCTGGGAATATTATGGCTTTGTTTCTTTTGCTAGGAAGCTGGAGTCCATTGATTTGCATCAAGCTTAAAGTCTGTGGGCTTATTGCAAGCTGTTTACCATAGTTTCCATCTATCTGATTTGGCCTGAGCTGTGGGCTCTAGAAAAGGAAAGGGGAGCCCAATAGGCAGGCAGGTACACACACACACGCACACGAAAGAGTGAGAGCATCAAAGAAGGGACATATATCAAGAAGTTACAGCTAATAAGAACAAATGCATCAATTTTGAGGCTTTTGCTTGATAGTCTTGCAGGTTATTCTCTAAAATGTACAAATTAAACAATGCAATCTTCAGCCTGCTTCCGCAGCATGTAACAACAGGTCGTTTGTTGACTCATTCAGGTCAAGTAGTCTGAAGTGTAAGAGAGTATAAAGTAACAATCAAACTTGATTTCTTCAAGTTGCTGTTTGAGGTCAGTTCAGGTATGAATCAGAAGACTGGTGCTGGCAAAGACTTAGGGAATGAATTCTGTATGCCGTGTGCTCCTATGAAGTCACTGATTGATATAATTAAAAGCCTGAGTTAATTGCATTACTTTCCATTAGCTTTCACTAGATTCCTACCTCCCAAGGACCTGACTACCCCTCCCCCTGGGGCTCTGGCCCCACGTCTATTCAAATGAGATGGCTGCATTCGAAACTGAAGTTTTCATCAATCCCCTATTAATTAGCTAAATGTCGCATCGGATTATGCATTCATGTCTGCCAGTGAGGCGGTAGTATCAGGAGAACAGACCTCAGCATCCTCTTGGCTCTTCCTCCAGCCTGGTCATTGGTATTCCAGGACAAGTCAGCTTACTGTAATTTGAAATTGGTCTGCCGTCCCATTAGGAATCTGCCCGATCAATACCAAGTGAATTAGAGTTTCAGTGATCTGATTAACTCCCCATTATTTTCTACCCTGGCTGATTTAGAATGCATGATGAGACAATATTCCAGTTTCTTTGCTTTATCCCAGTTTAAGTGAAATATAGACATCTAAGGAAGCAGTGCCTGTGCATTTGATTTGGCTCGGCTGTAATAAAGTCAAACACCATGAGTATCTCCCTCATCAAGAGAGTCTTAAGCGACTGAGGGCTGCCTCCCGCACACTACGTGAGGAGCGGTGAGTGGCAAGGGGAAGAAGTATATGGAAGCTCTGACTGTTCATCTTTCTTCTTTTTGGCTCTATGGTCTGGAAAAGCTTGTATAAAGCTCTTAACAGGGTGGTTTAGTTATTTGTCATATGATCAACATTAGCAGTTTTATGACTGAAGGTCCAGAATCATATGGTTAGAAGGCAGAATATAATTTTCTCCTAAAGGCACAAGAGGTTCATGACAATAGAGTAACTAAATGTTGTGTCATAATAACTGGAAACAAGTACCGTAAGCACTCTGGTCGAATGCTGTCCTCGGGGGAAATGCATTGCGCCCTCAGGGAGTGAACTGGCTTCCTGTGCTGCAAGGCTGTTTGTGTCCACTGGTCCTAGGACATTGGAGATGTTTGAGTGGGCGTCAACAAATTGGTGTATGGCTCCAAGAGATTCAAACTAATAAAAAAGCAAAGCAATCTGAAACAATTCAGGCAATAGAAATGTGTCCTTTAATAATGCAGTTATCATGTGTTTGAACTCAGCCAACCATCGCCTGGTAGAGGTTCTTAAATAATATATTATTTTTTAAAGATGTTGACTATGAAAATAGGTTCAAAGCAATTGCTTTGATAATACCCAAATACTTTTAAAAATAAATGCAGTATACTTTTTAAAATATGCCTGAGTTATTTTTTAATGTAGCACACACAATATTTTCTCACGGGAGATCCAAAAAATTTCAACTGGGGTTGTATTTGATCTTAAATGATAACTCATTAATACAGCCTATATCATCCCTTGTTCCTCTTAGTAATTACTTAGCAGTTGAGAATCTTCTGTGTGCCTGGATGAATACTTTTGGTTAGAGATAATATAATGTGATCTGTTATGTAATTACCTGGACTGGAACTATAAATGTATAAGAGTATAGTGGTTTTGCATTGACAAATACTAGCTTGGTGAGAGGTTTGAACATCAGTGCTATCTTTTAGTATCCATCATCACTCATACGAAAATTTCTGAGTATCTTGCATGTTTTGTCTCCCAATTATAGTTCATGCAAGAAGAATTAGACAAAGCCATAATGAGGATTTACAGAGAGATACAAGTTTTGAAATCTTCCAGATCAAAAACAAAGAAGAGAATGTTCACCTTAAATTTGAGCCCTGCTATTTTCCAAGTAGGTTAATTTATTTTCTTCCTTAAGCCAAAGTTTTTACATAAAAATGGAGTTAATACTCTATGTATTATAGGATAATTTCATGTGCTAAGTGCAATAATATATATAAAGTATTTAGTGCATAATAAATGCTGAATATTTGTTATCATTCTTCTTTTCTTCTCCCTCCCTGCTCCATTTTTTTCCTTCAGAATCTGTGATAGTATTTTTCATGTCAATCTGTGCTTTAAAATGACCCATTCTAAATTCTTAAATTGAAAAGAAAAAGAAGTCACAGTACAAATTACTTGTGTCAGGCATTTCTATACATATGATATAAATAGAAAATTACTGGGATATTGCCAGTCCTCTGAATTATCCCAAATTTCCTCATCTGGGGAAAAGTGAAGTTTCATAAAGAAATGATTCAAACTGCATCTAGATGCAGAACAGCCAAAGTTCTTTTGATTATCAACGCAAAGCTAATCAGAAGTTCTCTGGTGGCAGCAAGGATCTGCTGCAGGATTCAGCTTTGATTCTGTGGGTTCAGCGGGAATGTTTTCGATATGCCTTGGGCTGCTGTAAAAAAATATCCACAAACAGAGTGGCTAAAATGACAGAAATTATTGCCTCCCAGTTCTGGAAGCTAGAAGTCCAAAATCAAGGTATTGGAAAGTCCCTGCTCCTTCTGAAGTCTGAAGGTAAGCTTGGTCTCCCGGCTTCTGTTGTTGGCTGGCAATCTTTGGTGTTCCTTGGGTTGTAACGTAGCTAAATCTCTGCTTCCTTTATCACATGGCCAACTTCTTTCTCTCTTTATCTCCTCTCTTCTTCTTATAAAGACACCATTCATATTGGATTAAGACCACCTTATCCAGTATGATCTCTTTTTAACTTAAATTCATTTTTAATGACCCTATTTCCAGGCAAGTCATGTTCATAGGTACTGGGGGTTAAGGCTCCAAAGTATATTTTGGGGGACACAATTCAGCTGCAGTTTCTGATCTTGACAATGTTGATCAGTCCTTATCTTATGAATGCAGAAACTTACATTCCACCAATAGAGATAGCCCCTTCTTTGGTTTTGCTATTGTATTTTTATTTACAGATTGAAGTCAAACATTCTTTTATTGCACTTCTAGTCAATTAAATCTCTCCAGCTTTTTATGCATCCACTTCTGTTCTTTTGCAATTGGTTATTTTGTAACATGCAGAATTTAGATTTTTTCCAAATAAGGTTATTATTTTCATTTCAGTCTATTATTCCAATTATTAACATAGTTTTCAATATTCATTTTATCATGCACACAGTTATCCTCCTAATTTAGTAATCTCCAACCACTGACAAAACATGGCACTCAATGGTACTAATCCTACTGATTTCAATCTCTAAATCCACACCCATGGTCATAGGGGTTGAATAAACTTAAATACCAACTTCTGCTAGCATCCAGCCAATATTTTTAGATACTACTACTATCAGTGATGTGCTGTATATCTTCCACTTGCCCCTCAGCATTCCCCACTTTGTGTCCTTTGGTAGGCTGAGCTGTATGGATTGCATCAATGGACTCCTTAACTCTTTACTTCTGGTTGGGTTCAGCCAATGGTGTGGGAAGATATAAGAGACAGAGTGGAGTAATGTTGGGGCACTTATTTTCCTAGCTCCTCCTTTCTGAATTTCCATGGCTTGGCTGCCTCACCTGGCTTAAGTTGGTGGCCCCTGTAGTCACATGGCTACTGAACATTTTGTGGACTGAGACAAAATGGACAATTACCTTGAATATACAGCTATTATATTAGCATCAACTTCTCACTATTATAGATTTGCTGGCTTGTACATAGGTAATGCATAAAAACATACATATAATTTTATCATCTTTGGATCATTATATTTGATGATACCATACTGTTGTGTTTTAGTGATAATATGAATGTTGTTTGAAGCTTGACATATAACCCAAAGGTCACAATTAAGTTATCAAGTAGATGGTGAAATATTCATACTTAGTACTTACATGTTGCTTTTCATTGTCAATGTGTATGACAAATAGGAGATAATCAATGGCATAGCACTGTACTCAATAATGAGCTTATACTGTTGCTTCCTTTATTTCAGTTCACAGGGCTTTTACTAGTAAACCCATAAACTTGGTGACGTTTCAAGTTAACAGACATGATATATTTGAGACTATCTTTCCATGTCCCTTCTGCTTCCATGACATGGCATACTTTTCTCTTTACCTGCTTGGCTTCTCACTGGATGATACCCCTAAAAGCAGAGATTTTGGCTTTTATCTTTGCATCCCCAGCACCTTAATGGGACCTGATGTCTGATGAGCATTCAAAAAAGTACTTGTAGAGTGGATAAATGAATGAACATTTAAAAACTACTGAGGTGAGTGCTCCTTTGGGACATACTGTAATGAGTGTCTGGGTGGGTTGTACTTTTAATGTCAGACATTTACAATCTCCTTTTCAATTGAAAGAGAGGGCATAGTTTGAAACTTATACCAGTGTTTACTGAAAGCTGTAAAGTAGCCTCTATCAATGGAATGAATACTTCCCATCATGTTAAGAGAGACCTCAGCCATGAGCTTACCACCTGCAGTTCTCCTTGCTCCACATTGCTATACTAGATGCAATGAAGTCAGGATGCTAATGCATATCTTAGAGATTTCCACCAGCTAGGTGCAAAGTTTCTGCCCTTTTCTTCTGGTGCCTTGGCACTTTGGGAAGAGTTTTGGGTCTGTCCTGATTCTTGAGGAGAGATCCTGTGGCTTTCCAAGGAAGTGAATTGACCACAGATTTGTGGTAGTTGTAGAGAGCAACTTTGACAAGCAGGACCTGATATGTTCAGCATGTGCCAAATGCTTTGGAAAGAAAAAAGAAGAACACTGGCAGAGAATAATGCCTAATAGGGAGATAAATGACACAGCTCTAATGCCAAAAAAAAAAAAAAAAAGAAAAAGAGACATTTCAACTTCATATGTCAAACAAATGTGAAGAGGATTACTAAAAATAATCCAAGCTAATGATAAAAATGATTTAAAAAAATGATCTTTGAGACAATCCATTCTGACCCCCTCATGTTATAGATAAGGAAA